>NW_025335762.1:8233989-8237988 GCF_004798865.1 Varanus komodoensis
CAAATTTCTGCAATTGCAAAATTCTAATGAAGAAGAATCAAAGAATGTCATCCTTTTACTTTGGATGTGAAGAACTGATGAACTGTGATTCATCTGCATGTAATGTTGAACAACAGCCACAACGGCAACAACAAAATGCACTCATCTCCTTTAGATGGATGTGTTATCTCTTTTAAATGATCGTTACTATTTTACTCTTCTTCATTCTGATAAAACAGTGGTGGGCAGCTTCAGGAAGCCTGGGATCCACCTTTGCTCCCAAGATCCATGCCCTCAGATCACCAGTAAAAAATAATGAAATAAAAATAGCATCTGGAGCAGCTACAGTACCAACAGAGTCAAAACTAGCCTTCTTGCAGTAGGTTAACAAAAGTCAAAATGGCTTTTTCAGGCACTTGTCTTTGTTCTTAAGTTCAGGGGGAGGACGGTGGGGAATGGGGGGGGGGCACAGCAGAGGCCTAATTTGGCCCAAGAGCAATTTGTTGCCCATACCTGCTATAAGATTCATAGAACAGTAGACTCAAAAGGGGCCAGAAGGCCTCTGGGTCCAACCACTGCTATTGTAGGACACTATGTTACACTATCGCATTTAGATGACTGTCCGTAGAGATAACCCACCCCCTTTTTTTTGGTAAAGCAGCAACAAATTTTCTGGATTCCTTCTCTGTAGAGGATGGTAT
Source organism: Varanus komodoensis (assembly GCF_004798865.1). Taxonomy (NCBI): domain Eukaryota; kingdom Metazoa; phylum Chordata; class Lepidosauria; order Squamata; family Varanidae; genus Varanus; species Varanus komodoensis. The sequence goes on from NW_025335762.1 coordinate 8,234,670, forward strand.
AACTGTAGATAGAAATGTTAACTGCATTCCTCAGAGTATAGAAGAGCTTCCATATGTAAAATAAATCGCAGTTAGGTGATCCCAGGAAAGAAACAGATTTAGATGCATGTTTAGACAGAGATCCCCTAGGTTTATTAATTGTGCAGAGGGTAATTTTAAGGGAATTGGTCTACACACTGAATGTGCAAAGGAGAGGGCAGTAAAATCCTGAGAATGGATACAGCGTTTTAATTTGTGTTAATTGTTTTGTGATTAATCTTAAACCCTTTGCACTGCAGTTTCCAGATCAGCAACCTGAGTCCTCTAAAATGCTTCTGCAAAAAAATAACTCATGGAGGGACTATACTAACACTAACCTTTTGTGCCGGAAATGGGAAGCAGAGGACCCATGTCTTTTCAGGTAGGCACGAAAACACATCCTGGGTGTCAAGGGGATGCCAGCACAGCACTCTGTGGGTGAGCAGCTGCTGAATGGGCCACCGGTGCTAACATTTATGGGCTTCACCAAACACTGCCAGACAGTCAGCAACAAATTAAGGAGAGCTCTACTGGTGGAGACGCATGTCTCAGCTTCTTTAGCAAGCACACATCCGGCTGTTATATTTCAGGTATAAATTGCAGGTGAAGTAAACTTCTTTTGGAGGAAGAGAATCAGAAAGGCCCAGAGAAAGCCCTCTTCTGAAGGGCCTTTAAATCTGGGGTGACTCTAAAATTGCAGCCATACTAATAGTTGCTGCCTATGTGTCCACTCAGAGCACGCTGCTGTTACAGTGGGAAGTGAGTGAACAGCTAGAGCGAACATGTACTGTTTTACGGAGTGGGAGGATCTCTCCTCCAACAGCTCAGTTTGTGGAGAAGCACAGCATTAACCGTCTTCTAAAGGTAATGCGTTAAAGAGAGGTGCAGCGCATTCAGTGTGCGGTCCCATGCAGTCCCTGTCTTTACACCTGGAAGCCTTTTACTGATATTGAGCTTCATTCTTTTCAGTACCAAAACATGCTTTATTCAAAAATAGTCTCACAAGTTAAAAGCCGCCCCATGGTGTTTGGAGGTGGCTGTGGGGGGGTGCATTTCTGCATGTGTGTGTGTGGGGGGGGGTTGGTGGGGGGGTTAAAGATTAAAGATTAACAGTGTGAATAATACCTCATCAGAAGTAAACCCTGCTAAGTTCAGTGAAACTCATTATTTACTCAGGTAAATTTATTTTCACATTTATTTAAAGCTCTAGAAGTTAGGGCTTTTATTTGGGTTGAATGGTTTCATATGGTTTATTGTAGTTATTTTTAGGAGGAGACATTTCTTCTGAGGAAATAACAACAACAGCAACAACTAGTTGCAACAACAATTCAGGTAATATTAGGAGGATGAAAGTTACCACAGTGCAGAATATGATCAATAATAGTATTTTTTGGTTCAAAATCCCAAAGCTGATGCCTTCTAACCTGGGCCAGTTAAACCATATTCTCAATGTGCGATTAGATTCCTTTACATGCCTCAACATGCTCCTCCATTTCTCTTACATGTGATACATACACGGGACATAATACTGAATTAAAATACAGTAACTCAGATTAAAAGTCCTGCAATATCCAGTGAGACTTACTCCAGTTGTATATTTGCTTTGGAGTGCTTTAAAATATAGTGAGCTTTTCTTGCATAGACTGTAAACAAATATGTGATGATGGCGTGGAAATCAAGCCCAGAGACCACGGCATGCTCATGGCAGCTATTTATCATACTGTTTTGTGAAAACAATCAATTATTTAGAAGATGTTTGATGAATTCAGATTTTGTGAGTCCCACTACCAACGAATTAGGATCATAGTTATGGTCACAGATCAATAAGATTTTTTTTTTCAAGACCAGATACAATGAATTAAATCTAAATAGATAGAAATTAAATCAATGGTGGTCAATAGATCCTCACTCAATTTGCACTGAAGGAAAACATAATTGCAGCCCTCTCTGTAATATAGGATGACTAATTTTGTAAGCAGAACAATACCAGATCTTCAAAGGGAGTACCAGCCTCTCCCTACAGTATCTGAACAAATTATAGGACAGGAATATATGATCAGCACACTCTATTACTCCAATTCCACACAGGCATTTGTTTATTAGGATATTTTAAAATCATCCACTTAACAGTGCAGATGGCAAAATGTTGAAATGAGTCATCCTAAATGTTCTCCTGTACGTAGAAATAGTGTATGCAGATAAGAAACTTTAAAACTGCTAGATTTTAAAGAATGAAGAGTAATGCAAACAGGAGTTATCAACTGCAGTTCTTAAATACTAGAGATCTAGATTCATTAATACCCTTCGAAGCAGAATTATGCCTCCTTTACACTAATATTCCCAGAAACACAAGAGAAAAACCTAGTTTAAGGAACCCCTTGTCTCCCTCATTTTCCACTTTCTAAAAGAAAGCAAACACAGTAAATATAGCTAGCAAGAGCAGCATAAATTGCAAATGTAGACTCCACTCTGGACATTTATCCAAGCTTGGGTTTCAACTGGTATTTCAGAAATTAACTGCATTCTCCACAGAGAGGGTTAAAATCAGAATCATTTGAAGGATACTAGATCAGGCTGGATCCATTTGAGAGTTGAAACCAGAACTCCAGATCAGAATGCCAAAGTGTTTTGAATAGCAGAAGCTATGAAAACCCCACCGTGTAGAAAGAAAGCCTGGAAATCGCCTGTTGACTAGAATTTGTTGTTTTTGTTGTTAGTCGCGAGGTCGTGTCCGACGCATCATGACCCCATGAACAACTTTCCTCCAGGCCTTCCTGTCCTCCACCATCCCCCGGAGTCCACTCAAGCTCACATCAACTGCTTCAGTGACTCCATCCAGCCACCTCATCCTCTGCTGTCCCCTTCTTCTTTTGCCATCTATTGTTCCCAGATTAGGCTCTTCTCCAGGGAGTCCTTCCTTCTCATTAGGTGGCCAAAGTATTTGAGTTTCATCTTCAGGACCTGGCCTTCTAAAGAGCAGTCAGGATTGATCTCCTCCAGGACTGACCGGTTTGATCACCTTGCGGTACAAGGGACTCGCAGGAGTCTCCTCCAGCACCACAACTCAAAGGCCTCAATCCTTTGGCGCTCAGCCTTCCTTATGGTCCAGCTTTCACAGCCATACCTTGCAACTGGGAAAACCATAGCCTTGACTATACACACTTTTGTTGGCAGGGTTATGTCTCTGCTTTTTAGTATGCTGTCTAGATTTGCCATAGCTTTCCTCCCCAGGAGCAAGCATCTTTTAATTTCTTGGCTGCAGTCCCCGTCTGCGGTGATCTTGGAGCCCAGGAAAATAAAA
>NW_025335762.1:8238088-8268734 GCF_004798865.1 Varanus komodoensis
GCAGAAATTTGTAGTAAAATTTGCAGCAAAATTTCACTGCAAATTTCCTTTGCAGTAAAGCTGCTTCAAAACCTTCCTCCAGGACTAATATGCAGATCAGAAAGGAGTTACCAATTTTTGTGCATCTCCATATTTGATGGTCAAGTTTCCTTTCTCCAAAACCATAGAACGCAAATGGAAATCCATGTTTCAGGTAAAACTCTATACCAATATCTGTCTGTCTGTCATAGGAAAAGCTCCACACAAAATAATGTGTTTATGAAAAGAGGGATGGTATGCAGGATGTGGATACCAAAAAGTCAGATTTTGTTTTTAAAAATTTTTTAAATGGGATAGAATTGATTCATGGAGAAGCATGAGAAGCATTCATGGATCATGTACAGGCGGGTCACTTCATCCCTTTCCTGTGGGATTTCGTGCATGCAGTGCACATGGATGGTATGGGCCCTTCTCTACAATTAGGAATGCTGTTTTTGTCTTTCGGGGTTTTTGGGGGGTATTTTTGTGTTTTGGTCTGATTTTTGACTGAGCTTCCCGTGCCTGTTCAGTGAATACACATTGAACACCTGCAAAGGTCTTTAGCTATATTCATGGTCTCTCAGGCTGTAGTCCTGTGTATGCTTACCCGGTGAGTAGTCCCCATTGCACATCAACTTACTGCTGTGTAAATATGATTCTGATGACACTGACTGGAGCACTCTGCTCTTCCCAGCAGATGTGACTTTGGCGCTAACAAGCATTCAAAGAGCACCATGCTGCTCAAATGCCAGCTTTTGACTCTGGATCAGTAGCGAAGTCCTAGCAAGGCGCCTTGAGAGTTGGACAACTGAACCGCTATGGAATAATCACTGCTCATAAGTGACAGAAACCCCTGCTAGGCTGAGAAGCAGGACTTTCAGGAAGATGCGAGCAGTTGGAGCTGCCAGGCACCTCCACGGAGAATGTGGGGCACCTTTCAACTCAGCAGGGTGCACTGCGCTGTCAGGTGGTGAGTGATCAACTGGCCAGGCGAACATTGAGGAGCTTGTCAGCTGAAACGGGGTTTGGAATGACACAGTGCACAGCACATGCAGGCAACAGTCCAGCCACTAAAAGCGGAGTGAGATTATGCTCTTCTCTTCCCCTGAGCTGTAATCACCATCCTGCCACCACCTACTGTCTCAGCGAGACTCCGTGGAAAGACTATAATAAAGCCCCAGCTTCCTGCTCTGCTCAGTCCTAATACATTTTCCCAAGGCAGGAGTACTTTCTTCCCATTAAGTGGTGACGTTTGCCAAATGGAAGATTTGTATGCTCTCCAAGGGTGCTGGCAATGGGAACCCCTGGGAGAAAAACATTGCCTGCCAAATAGGGAAAGAAAAACATGAATGTCGCTTGGGGGAATGTGGGATTCCAATGGAAACAAAGCTGCTAGGTAAACCTGGAATACGTCATATCCAACAATCCATGGCCATCCAATAGAACTTTTCTTTATTCCAATTAACCTTGCTTGAGGTTGAGAGAGGAACTCCAGACCTGCAGATTCATTACACATGGACTGCAGGAAGCTATTCATTCATTCACACATGCATGCACACACACACACACACACACAGAGGGAGAGAGAGGGAGAGAGAGAGAGATGCATGTGTATAAATATATAAAGTAGCAGTACTGTATTCATATGCAAAACAAGATCTATTCACAGTCACCCCTCCAAAATTTGATGTTCGGAATACTCTAAACCCTGAAGAATGTCCAAGTTGAGCCAAAATGTCTTGCAACTCCTTGTTCCCACAAAAGTTACAAGATCTTGCTTTTCTGAACCACAGAAATAAAAAAAGCCACTTCACAGTTCTTCTTTTCCATTTGTGTGTCTGGTGGCCACCTTCCCCTGTCAATGCTGATCCTTATCAGAAAGAAATGCTTTGAGAATTTCTCCTTCTCATGGCCTAGTGCATGGAATTAGGTCACTCATTCTGCATGCAAACTTACTCATTGCTCCACATGGCTTGTGAACTTGTTCTTATAGCACTTGGCACACAACCAGTATTGATATTATAGACAAGATACAAAATTGACCACCTCTACGAAGTATGGGCAAGGGATCACCACTGAGACATGGTGGTACAGGAAGTTCAACGAGGGAGAAGAGACTGTCAGGCTGTATTACACTGGTGGTCTTTGAATCCCCTTTGACAACTGGCAATATTAGGAGGTAGAACTGTGTATGATTTTTCCCCATTCATTTTTGATAGCAAATGGACCAGTTCTAACCTTTACACTCAAATGCAGTCTCACATGCAATTTATGGTCTAAGTCCATAATTCAAAGTGCAATGCAATCATACACTAGTCGACAAAAGATATGAGTCTGACAATTTGCACTGGATAATGATATAAACACACTTTAAACAATGGACTAAAAATGAACACATTTTTAAAAAATGCATGATCCATGCATACAACTGGTCATATGTGCAATGAATTTGCATGCGGTTTCATGAACAACATGACATGCAATCTAACATGGACATGGATAGGACACGGTGCGAGGTGGAAGATAGAAACACTCAACAAGCTTGTATTTTTCACATCCCTTCTAGGAGCAGAACTCAGGGTATATACGTAGCTTTCCTGTTTCTAGTCTTTCTCTGTCTCTACCTTTCCTTAACATTTTTAGAAGGTTTTCCACTTTTAGGAAGTGATCCTATGGCCACTGGACATCATCTTGGGAGCCCTAGTGTAGAACATACCTGGCTGGCTGGCATTAAGCCCTGGCACGCCCCCCAGCATCATCCATGTACCCGGAGCCATCCATACAGATAGGGATTGGGAGAGCTCTCCTCAGGTAGTCCAGCTTCCCAGGTAAACATGGGAACCTCCTGGATTCAAATGTACCAATCCGCACTCACAGTGGGAATTTCGAACCAGTAGACATTCGTCATTGCTACCTGGTCAGCAACAGTAGAAAAGGGAACTCTGCCATGCACTCCGGGTCAATTGCCTTTTGCTTGGTATCAAACTTATTGTGATAATGAAAATATAGTTTTGTTCCTCTCACTCTTGTTGTGCTTGACTGGGCAAAGGGCATCAAGCCCAGACTCCTTGAATCCTTCATTGGGATACAGCAGATTCCTAGTTCTGGGACAGGTCTCACTTGAATCCTCTGGCATCTCCCCTCTTTGCACCTGGTGCAAAAAGAAGCATGCTGGTTGCCTCTGAGAGGTGAGGAATTCGCTACAGGGACAGGGAAAAGGAGGTTTCCTGGGGCAGGGGGAAGAGGCTGGAATATGCTTAGGGACTATACAATTGCTGTTAATTTATTTCAAATTGTTTCACATGTTTTGCATCTCTCCCCTACTTTGACATAAACACTATACTCCTATTCCCCAGACTATATGGGACTGCTAGAGAGATGGAAAACATTAATCCTAGGGCTTGGCCCTAGGTATACAGATGGGTTTCTGGAGGGATTCATCTTCCCTTCTGAAATTTATAGTTCTTGCTAAGTGGAACTTGTAGCTAAAGCAGGGCATGTGGTGTGTGTGTGTGTGTGTGTGTGTGTGTGTGTGTACAGTCTATCTAATTCCCTGAAAAACAGCCCAGTATTCTTATTCCTCAAAGGAGCAAAATAATTGGTTAGAATTGGTTATAGGTATACTATTGTTGTGACAGCAATATTTGCAGCTTTTTAGCTTACGGGTGAAAAACATGTATAAAATCATACCTCGTGAAAATAGATCCAGAGACATTTCTCTCTCTCTCACTTAATGCTGGAATCCAAGGCCAGTCAATGAATCTGAATGCTAGAAATTTCAGGGCAAATGTAAGTCTTTCTTCATACAGCACACAGTTAAACTACCACATTTACTACTGCAAGATATAATGATGGTCATCCACTTAACTTTAAAAGGGGAACAGACAAATCATGCAGGATGCTATTGCCAGTGGCCACTGGCCACAAAAATACTCTCTTTCCAGTATGGCTGGAGAACACAAGCAGGGGTTACTCCTGCACCTTGCCTAGGGAAGTCAGGGAAACCGGCTCTGATTCCAATTGGGTTTCAAATGAGATTCAGTTTCTATGAATCTGATTTTCAGATGCTGCAGTGAACCAATTTTTTTCATGACTCATGCAGATTCCACATGCCTGTTTTTCATTTTTTGGAGTGGTATTAATCCATGTGATAGTGCACATTAGTGCCAATATGCATTAGCACCAAGGACAGCTAGTGCATATCCACTACTGCACATATGTTAGTGCCAATGTGCATTAACTGATGGACATGGATACATGAGCATTAATGTGAATTAGCTTAAGCAGAACAAAATCTTGGTGAAAAGTACTCTGACTCCATCAGTGAGCAGAGGACAGAATGGATGGCATATAACAATGCTTGAATGCAGATAGAATGGATTTAGCAGAACCTGTACATCCCTGCTTGTGTTCTGCTTGTTGACTTTGCAGAAGCATCTGGCTGGCTGCTTTGAAGACAGGATGCTAGACAAGATAGAGCTAATACGGGAGATGTTGTGGCCCAATATCACTTCTGATGGAAGACCAGTTTGATGAGCAAACCATCAGTGGTACTGCGATGTGACTGAATTAGTTTTGAAGAAACCTGCTTATGCAGGGGATTCAAGATCTGATTAGTTTAAGCTGCTGATTCACAGTGTCACCCTGGCTTTTTCAGATTAAACATAAGAGAACTGGATAAGCAAAATGGAAGAGGAGTGAATGCATATGATGTTGCTTCCCAGTTTATCTCCTCGTCCATTTCATCCTCCTAGATCTTTCAGCACTGATATATTTGGCCTTATATCTAAAATGCTATTAAGGTGCCAGGGAGTCTACATTATTCTCAGGTACTCTTACTAAACCATTTTTGAACAGAGTGCCACATATATACACCTCTGGCTCATTCTTGTCTCTCTACTTAAATCCACATGTGCAAAAAATTGCACAAAACCAGTCTTGATGTGACCTCATGGATATCTGTGTTAGAACTATTTTCCTGCAGAATTTTGTTCATGTCCATGTGCACACACGTACATTCATAAAACATTATCATTGTACATAGCACACTTCTATGTATAAATGTATCATTGTTATTTTATATGTTGTAGAAACTTGCAATAGTTAACACTTACATGAGTAAACCACTGCAAAAATAATATGTTTGAAAGAAAAGCATATGGATGATCATATAAATGCTGCATTTTATTATGTTTCATCAATGTACAGATGAACATTGGTAGTTTAGGAGAAAGTTTAAGCAAACTGTATGTTCTAAGTCTGGAATTAATTTTTGAAATCATTATTAAATTGGAATTAAGGAGTGTGATGCAGGGTGGTGACTGTAGAGAACAATAACAATATGGAAGAGGATAAATCTGTTCAGCTCTAATTTAAAGTTGATAAAATAGGTGCACAGCTTCCAAAACCAACATGCAGCCTTGGACTATATGATTTTCCTTAAGATATTGGGTTGGATCCAGACTGAATCATGTTTAGGCTAGACAACTGAAATCAAAGTACAAGTTGCATTAAGGATGATTATGTCTAGGTAGAACCCACTGCTGAGCTTTAGTAGAGCAATGGAAGCAATTACATGCTCATCTAACCTAAACTGTGTTGCAAATATGCCTGGGTTAGGAACACAAATGATACGATTTACACTTAAGCACAAGTGTGTCTACCATGATGTATGTTCATATCACTTCAGTCTAATTAAGAATGAAGAGGAAACTAATCAGAACAGCTTGTCTGGGGCTGAATTTTACCTCCAGATGACATTTCAGCAGATGCCTTTGAATTTTAACATTTCAGTTCCTTCCAAGCAAAGAAAACATAAATAAATAGAAAATGGTGTGGTTTGTTTGGTTTAACTACTTAAAACAATGCAAAAATGCACAATTAATCTTTTAGTGTAAGAAAATGATAAATGCCATAACATCTTCTGATGAATTTTAATATTCTAAGATACTTGAATCCCTAAATGTTTGGTGCAACATGTTTCTTTTTCTGATTAGCTTTTGCTATGAGTGCTCAGGGAGAAAACCATCCTAGCTCCTTCCTGAAGCTGCATTTCATCTCTAGTTTAAATTGGCAGGCATAGATCTGAATGAAATTGCTGGGGCCCTGCACCCTACTGATAATCTCCCATCAGATGATAAGGATACGCTGTTTCAGTTCTGTTGGACTAATTGTTGCTTGAGAGAGGGGTCCTTCTGGCCCTTCAAAATCAAGCGCATCTGATTGCTTTGGAGTATTACCAGATTCCCAAATACATATCGTAGGAACCTGAATGAAATAAAAGTAAAGGGAAAGTACTGCTGGTCCTAGCTCTCCTATCAAAAAGAAACCCTGTTCACATGACATATGCATGGATAGTAAGGCTAAATGAAGATCACAGGATGATTTAATAGCTGACTTGTTCTGGAGGTAGGCAGTGATAAGACATTTGAAGAGGCTGTTCTCATCCCTCCCCATTCTTCTGTGGTTACATTTTTTATTTTATTTTTTGAAGATCCCCCTCCCTAAATATCTAAAATCACCCCAAGATAATTTAGGTTTACCATATGGACACCCACTGGATCTACATTGGCCAAACATCATATTTACAGGATTATATTAAAAAGCCTGCAGTTTGTGGAGGTTAAGAAATGATGCAGTGCAAAAACAGAGTGAATAGGCATTTTCCAGTAGGGAGCTGCAAGGCAGAAGATTTTCCTTCCCTCTGGAATGTCCACTGTCCTTATATCTGGGGAATCAGTAGCATGGTCCCCTTCTGGTTGGTACTACAGATAATTCCCTTTAAACAAAAAGCTCTTATTTTTATTGGCTGTGACAAGATTATGTTATGCCATATCACACTGTTAAATATGTTAAGTTGGCTCTAGGGAAGAGGATGGTCTAGACATGTGCACTGAATTTCAACAGGCGATCACACAGATCATAAAGCTATTTTAAAGTTAGTAAAATTCAGGGATTTCCTTCCTTATTTCCCTTCAAGAAAAGCAAATAGTGATCAATGTCAAAGTGGAGGGGAAGGAATGAATACATAGGGATGTATGAGAATTCAAAAATCCCTGAACAAATCCTTCAAAAATGTCCTGTTTCATCCACAAAACAAATGCAAAAGGCAGCATCCATTCTCTAATAAATAAATAAACAAACAAATAAATGCAAATTCCTAAACTTTGGACACACGATGAATAACAAGAAAATGTGCAGAGAATCCTAGTGGCCCTGAACATTTCTTATTTGCCCTTCCCTAATGCTTGGCATGTCTAGATAGGGCTGCGGAAGAACCCTGTCTCAAACACTGGCAAGCTGCCGTCACAGAGTTGACATAGATAGACTAATAGCCTAACTCAGAATAAGACAGCTTCCTATCCCTCCATGAGAAGATAGCTACAGGTGAAAGACATATCTTCTGCACGCATCCTTTTGCACAGTAAATTTGTGCAGCGGTTTTGCCTTCTGCTGCTATGGGCAGTGAGGCTGACGGCTTTCTCTGTATATCTCACCACCTGTCTGGTTAAATATCTTAAGTGTTATGGATTTCAGTCTGTGTGTTTCAATAATTTATGGAACAACTGTACGGATGTTAATCCCTACGTTTTGGCATCTGCCTTCTCTCTCCAAGCATAACTTGTGAATTAAAGACCTGTGATAAATCAGCTGTTTAGTTACAGTAGTCTTTTTCAGGGAGAAACCAAAGAAGATGTTACTCATGTAAATATGCAAAAAACTTTTCTGGTAACACACTAGAAAAAGAGCTAATTAATGTAATTACTGTCATTATAATTTTAATTTAACCATGGAGACTTCTGCGCCAGCAACATCAGAGCTGTCACATTTGCAAACTGCATAATTAGATGTAGTAAGTTCTGTCTCTGTTGCATTTGGTGTATCAAACAGGCTGTTACCTTAAATCGTCACACACACACAAAAGTGGAAATGTCATTAAAGGTCTCACTTAATCAGATGAAATCAAGAAAATTATAAGCCAGAAATTAAACAGAAAGCTTTCCTAAAAAGATAAGACCTACGTAAGATCAATTTTTTGAAGGAGGGAGGAATGATATGAAAACAACAGCATAATAAAGGTCATGATGTGTGAGTCTTGTTCAGAAGCGAAGAGGCCCCTGGGGTAAGCAGCCTCCCAGGACATGACAAAAACAGAAATAGAGCTCAGATGCATACCCATGTTTTGCATTGACATTAAACTCATTCACACATTCAAGAAAAGAATATTCATATAGATTTGCACCCAGAAAGGGCTGGTCCATGTATTCTGTTTGAGTGTGAGTGTGAGTGTGAGTGAAGGACCCTTTCAGGATTAGAAACCTTCAGAGAGTAATCAGCACAGGGCTCAGAACCACTGGCGGTTTGATTCCTTGGACCCAGGACTTAGGGATATGCAAGGAATCTGTTTTGGGAATGGGAATCTGATGGATTCACTGGGCTTAGCTCCCCATATTTCAGCCCACTTTCTTGGGGCCATGAGTCCATCTTCTTGGAGAGCTCTCCAAGCATCCACACAGTGCTCACCAGGAATCAGACCCCATGCAATACTGCTCAAGTCCCCTCCCATCACCTGTGCATGTGATTTTCAGGTTTTATTTGTGCAGCATGTGATATGGAAGAGGTTACCAGACATGCAACAGGGGTTCTGTGACCATTCATAGAGTTCCACTCAGACTGGCTCACTTTTTAAGACAGGGCCAAGCAAGAGAGGAAGTCACAAACAAAGACAGCCAATTTCCAGGTAATATTGTCACAACCCTATTAGGAGCCCCAGTTTATCATAGGGTTGGATAACAACTGAGAATTGTTATCACTGACAACACAGATCATCACAGCCAAGAATCAGGGATTTCCTTTGAGTATTTCTTACTGTTCTCCTTCATTCTCTCTCTCCTTTACTCCAAGTTGTCTGCGATTTATAAAGCAGCTTTCTTTATTATGAGGCTTCTCTACTTTCCTAGCCTCAACTTTATCTGTTTCAGCTGTGCTTAATTTCAGCCTGTTAACACAGGCAAGATGCCGATTCAAATTAGGGATGGGTGAACCAGGAATGGTTGAGCTCACTGAAATTGTCTGAATTCTCTTCCAAAACTCTGTTCGTCTCCCTCCTATTATATCTTACAGCCTACTGTTTTGGTATGCTTGAAAGAAATGAGTTGTACATTATGAGAAAGTTGTGTATTTTCATAGTTATTTGAATCTTCTCCTATGGATTAAAGCAGATTTAAGCAGATTTTTTTTGAAGTATACCTTTTTTAGTGTATATATGCTGTCCAATGCATTTTGGGATGGAGGATACATTTGTGAATCACATTGCAAATGATTGGAAATGCATTAACTTTCGACCACAAATTTCATCCCAGTCTATGCTCAATTCAGACGATAACAGTCTGAAACAAATCTCATACATACCTGCTTGAAGCTGGGCTCAGGGCTAATTTTGTTCAAAGCATGATTTCACATTAGCTCTCTAGACTTTGGGACCCTGAACTGAATTAGTAGCTTATGTTTATTGCTCATAGCCACAGGCCAGCACAAATTTGAAAAAGGGAAACAAGAAGGTACAATAGAAATACATACTGATTTCAAATACAAAAAGTTATAAAACATTAAGATCCAAAAAAAGTATAGTAGAAATATAATAAACTAATAACAATTGTATGGGGTGCAGGTGGAACAGTGGTTTGAACTGCTGGGCTGCTGGGCTGATTGAGCGAAAGGTCGCCGGTTCGAATATGCACAACGGAGCGAGCTCCCGTTGCTCCATCCCAGCTCCTGCCAATTTTGCAGTTCAAAAGCATGCAAATGCAAGTAGATAAAAAGGTACCACTTCGGTGGGCAGGTAACAGCGTTCCGGGCACTTTGGTGTTTAGTCATGCCGGCCACATGACCACGGAGACTGCCTGCGGACAAGCGCTGGCAACCTCGGCTAGGAAACAGAGATGAGCCCTGTCCCCTAGAGTCAGGCATGACTGGGCTTAATATCAAAGGGAAACCTTTACCTTTTAATAACAATTATGCAACCATAATCCTTATCCATACTATTAACATAAAACTGTAGTGTGCTCCCTAGTCCTCATTTTTTTCTAGTGGCAAGGACAGAATTTGCAACTTGGGATAGAATGTATGCATTCTTCCCTGCGAGCCACATACAAATCTTGTCTAGCAAGGGTCTATTTGATAGAGAAATTAGGATAGGATGGAGGAATCTATACCTTGGGGACTCCTACAGTAGCCAGCGAAACAGAGAGAGTTTGATGTCTTGACTGACTTGCAAATACAGAGCAGTTGTTGAATTGGGACACTGCGGTATCTCCCATCCAAATAAGCAGAGGTCATACACTGGAATCATATCGCTGTAAAAGAAAGGGGCAACAGTAAGAGCTGAAGAGTAATGTCCAGATCAAATGTGGCTTTTTATAATGGATACCAAATCGAAAATGATGTTTGAGTACAGTACAGTACTGAATTAGATATTAAAGGTACAGAGTTCTTTCCATGATGAGAAACAGCTCAAGGAGCGTGCGTAGCATCTGGGGTGTAGTTGATTTGCAATCTGTGAGAAAGCCATAGCCACCTGACCTCCAATGCTTCCCATTACAAGCAAATGCATCATAATGACAATGCCTAGGAGGCAAAGGGAATGTATGTGAAGAGAGGATACAATTTTTTCTTGGTAAGCGATCAAGACAGGAGATGTTTCTCGCTCCAGGTGGTTTCCATCTGGATATACCGTCAGGAATTGGGAGAAACCTCCCATATTTGAAAAGACACCTTAAAACAACAGCAGTGACTTAACTCGAAAGGGAATTTGCCTTCCCATTTGTACCTTCCCAAGCCTTCCGCTTGCTCATTTGGCCATCTTTTGAAAGATAGCTGCTTCTGCCTGTAATCTGCCCCATCACACTAACCCCTGTGTAGGCTTCCTCCAGGGAGCATTGCCCTTGGTGGACACAGCAGCATCCACAGCTCTTAACTGGAAGAGGGTCTTGAACTCATCATGGTGTTATGCCACATAACATAAAGACTCCTCCATAGCATAAGGGTTCCCAAAGGACTCCTGTTTGCCAGCAGCACCACAAGCCTTTGCAACTCTCATGCACACACACTTCTCAGGATTAAAGCAATGGCCAATGTGGTGGTTTGAGGACCTTGGAGTCCTGGGTGACTCTGACCCAATGGCAGACCATCAGGGTGGCCATTGTGAGAATAAAATGGAGCTCCGCAAGCTGCCTTAGGTTTCTGTTCCCTACAGTGAAGCCTGCTAAAAAACAATGGGGGATTCTTCCCACTCCCAAATGCTGTTTGGAGTTTGTAAATGCCTCGGCAAAGATGGAAGTCTTACCCTGGCACCAAAATGATAGCAAACTTGGCATCAGGCTGTCCTTGATAGGGATAGAATTTCATAATTTGGGGGCTGCCACAGAAAAGGCCCTCCTCTACAGTCTTACCGACTAAAGATGGAAAGGAGAAATAGAACTGCTTGCCTTCAGATGCATATGCTCTGTCCCATATAAAAGTATCTCTGTATATTTCAGCATCTGGAACATTTACAACTTGAGAAATCCCTTCATGTGAGAGATGAAACGGACCACTTCTTCCCAGTTTTATCTACACAACAAAGGAACTTCTGTGTGCTTGATGAAGAAGTGAAAATGCTTGTCAGTTTCACAGTGGGTCTTTATACCCTTTTGAGTTTTGAGGGTATATTAGAGCTAGTACATCTGTTCCCGCACCACCACCTTGATAAACATGCATGTGTTTGTGTGATAATCTAGCAAGATTTATATTTTCCTATGAATGTGAATTAAATCAGATAGAAGTGATTATGACTCAATTCTACTAGCCAAAATGATCATCTGCACTGGAAATTGAACTGGTCAGATTACTGCAGCATCCTTATTCAAGCCACTTTGGAGCACTGTTTTCAAGATTTAAATAATGTTCCATGCAGTCTTACTGTATTAACAAAGACTGGTTTGCATTAAGGAAATGCTTTCTTGAACTGAGTGAATTGTGCAAACATTCCTTTTGTTTAAATTCATTTTAAATGTTTAAATTTATTAATATGTCTAATACTGTCACAATAATAACAGGGCCATCATAACAGGGCATTAGCTTTCACAGTGTCATGAAATTTTGATATGGGTCAATTGTAGCAGCAGAGTTAGAGACACATTTAGCTCTTTCTATGCATGGGACTGCAGGTGGCGCAGTGGTTTAAACTGCTGAGCTGCTGGGCTGGTTGATTTAAAGGTCTCAGGTTCGAATCTGCACAATGGGGTGAGCTCCCGTACTCTGTCCCAGCTCCTGCCAACCTTGCAGTTCGAAAGCATACAACTGCAAGTAGATAAAAAGGTACCACTTAGGTGGGGAGGTAACAGCGTTCCGTGCACTTCGGTGTTTAGTCATGCCGGCCACATGACCACAGAGACTGTCTGGGGACAAATGCTGGCTCCCTCGGCTAGGAAACGGAGATGAGCACCACCCCCTAGAGTCAGGCATGTCTCAATGTCCAGGGGAAACCTTTACCTTTACTTTACTTGTGCATGGTTCAGGACCTGTACTATTGCTGCTTTATCCATGATGCAGAACTCATATGATTGACAAAGGACGTTCTCGCTTCGTACACCCCTTTTGTATCTTAATGGCATTTTCAGCTCTTCACAGATTGATTTCTGGTGGCACTTGTCATACTGAATTCATGCCTGACTTCTGAACATTTTGGCGTGCATGCAGGCCAGAGTTTTCACCACAACCTCCCCTTGCTCTTTTCAATTAAAATATTTTATGAAGATATGTTAAAACATGCGTATCAGTAAACAATTAAATATAGCCTACCCCGCAGCCACTGATCATATGAAGAGCTGAAGTTGTTAATCGTATCTCCCTGATAACATTCCACAGGTAATATCCAAGAGGCTGCTCATGGCCTCATTGATTCCAGAAAGAAGCCATGCTTCCAGAAAGAGAAATCAATCTAAATGTTCATTTATGGAAAGTGACAGGTCAGCTCAGTTGCCTTTCGGTGCTCCGCCAGCCTGTACTGATCCAGAAATGAGCATTGCCACTCATTTTGAGCCTTCCTCCAGGAAGCACTCAACCTTGTATAAGTAGTATATCCAATTTGTATAATGGAATGCATAATCATCCACCTATAGAAGGAAATGGGTGCAAGACTGAAGTGCCCAATGGATATTGCCCGGGAAACCAATATACTTCTTCCAGCCTCAAATTCTCTTGCATCATCACTTCAGTCAATGTCACAGAACTGCAAGCATTTGGAATGTATATGCGAACCTGCTTAACTACAGGGCCATCATTAGGTCCCCCTCCCCCTGCCACTTTTTCCCTTTCTTTTTGATCTTATGCTCCTTCCAAGAAATTCCTCCTGGGAAGTAGATTGGGCTGGGAATGGATGAGTTGCCCAAGGTCAGCAAGCCCTGTTTGAACTGGTTTTCACCATTTCACCCTGACACAGTCTCTGCAGCAGCAGCCGCCCTCAGCTGCTGTCTCTACAACTTAATAAACAAGGTAATGTTGAGGTTGTTGGAGGCAGTGTTGGCAGCAGGAGCAGGAGAGATTCAGAGCCAATAAATATGTAATAAATGTATATGCATATGCGAATGTGTGTGTGTGTGTGTGGCAGTAAATTGCTGGCAGGTGAAGCTGCCCTGAGTTGGGCTGATTGAGCTGAAATGTTTAGTAACAGAGGCATCTAATTTGCTCTCTGTTTTGTACATGGCATTAGCAAGGAGGAAAGCATTGCCGAACTGTTTACTATCATGGTCGGGCCTTTTCACAGCCCCAGCTGCAGACACTGCCATTCAAACTGTATGCAGCTGAAGTGCCAAGAATGTTGCAAATGACAATGCACAGTTGGTACATTTGCACTTGGCATGCCTGGCCTCTGGGAGGCCAAGGTAGTGCCTCATTGTATTCCAAGTCATTGTTTGAATTTTGCATTTAAAGAAACCTTTGTGAGTTGCCTTTGGGGGCTTCTGGTTGAGAGCTACATAAAACACACACGCACACCGTGATATAACATTTAAGTCCTATGGTTTTTTAGGACCTTAAACAAAGGGGAAGTTGTAGTCAGACCTAAGGTGTTCACTTCAGGGAATATGTTGGAGCATTCAGGGAATGTTTAAATTCCCTGCTTTGTTAGTTTGCAAAATTTATTTACCATCATGTATCCCATTTGTATTGAAGGATGGAATAATTCCTGGTCTTCTTGGGGCATATATACCATTGCAGGAAGCATCACAGGAGAAATGCCATTGGAAAGATAGACTGTTTCTGATAGCTGTGTCAATGCCGACAAGAGGGATGCTCAAAGGAGTCACTGTTTCTGGATTGCATTGACCTTATCTTTACTTCCCAGGCTAATGTTTGGATTGGAACTTAAGTATCCAACAGCTTTAGCCATTCCTGAATATTTTGCCATGATTCTAGGCTCAAAAGTTAAAACACATATTGGGAGCATCGTGAGAGATCTGTATTTGAGTGAAATTATCTTGGGGAAAAGAACATTTAAAATGCTTGTGGAGATTTGTTGTTGTGTGTTCTTTTTTAATCCAAGATTAGCGCAGACACAGGATTGAAATGAACTATGGTTAAACACATAACAAATATGGCAGAAGATAAACTGATTTGGCTGCCCTTAGTTTGTTCCTAATTTGTCCCCTTCTTCTTTTGCCATATGTGAAGGTTTGCATGTGGTCTATTTCTTGAAACTGCATTCAAAATGCACTAGTTTCATCTGGGGTCATTTTGGACCCCAGACAAAACTGTGCGAGTAGAGTAAAATACTGCATATGGAAAGCCTTTGTTCTGGCTGAAATTTTGCCACTGGAGGTTTCCATCAACTTGAAAATGGTTTTCAGCTCTCAGCAAATTCAGAGATTTTTTCAAATTTAATCCTTCCTGAGACTGTACAGAAAAATAGAATCTACATAACAGTGCTTGGCCTGTTCACCTTTTCTCTGCACAAGCCAGCACAAAGAAATCTTTCCCGTGATGGAATTTTTTGTGTTTGTTAAAGGTTTTAGCTAAGGAATGTATCTTTTAGAAGTGATCAAACTGGTCTGTATTGAATCTGCTTTTGTTCCTTCAGTATTGATTTGTGGGTATAAAAGTACCAGACAAAAGTATTCTCATGGAGATCTGGTGGGGTGGGGTCTTTTAGGCCCTGGACATAGTTTGGTTTTTAGAAAAAATGTAGAAGGTAGGAGGCTGGAGTTTGTGGACGTTTTAGACTAAGTATTTTGTGACAATGGTCTAGAAGGACAAGTCCATCAGTCTATTTACATATAAATTACAGTAATGAGTGTGAGCTAAAGGAATTTCTGTTATCCCAGTATGTGGGATGAAGCTGATATGGTTGTAAACTGAATTATGAGGGCAAAGCTTTCTAATAAATATATGAACAAAACAAAGACAGATGTTCAATTAGATGCATGGAATGAATCCTCTCAAAATGCTGTACTTTACTGTTTAGCATAAGCTCTACCTGAGGTTCTTGCTTGGGAACCTTTGTCTCCGTTCTACAGGCCAAATGAATGTTTTGCACATCCACACAAAACTACAGACAATAGCAACAAGAAGCAGTGGGTTGGCTCTACTTCTAAAGAAATAAATTAGAACAATATTGGGCTCCACCAGGATTAGTCACTTGGCTTTGAGGAGGCTCCTGTTATATGAAAGGTTCTTTGAAGGAATTCATTCACTGTGGAATGAATTCACACCATTCATCCTGTCACTCATGGAACAAATATAATAGAAAGCAGTCATGATTGCGGGCATCTATCAATACTTGGTTTGGTGCCACTTAGGTTTTGGGAAGAAATACAATTGTGTGCATTTTTTAAAATCTCAAATAAAATTGGGGGTGTACCAGAAACTAATAACCTGAGAAAATGGCATTGTTGACTGTTGATCTGCACAACTTTGTGATCTCCAGTGCAATTTTACATTAGATTTACAAGAGCATCTGTCAACAAGTCTGTCTCAGATTTCATTCCAGTAGGTGAGCACCTGGCTTAAACTTTAGCAAACCTGCAAACATCTGGCAGAGGATGAGCCCTAAAAAGTTTCAAGTCCAAGGGAAATTCAACTGCTAGGCTGCTGAGGCAAGAAGTGAGAAGATGGTTCACTGCAAGCCAACATAAAGTTATGTAAGATGTAACTAAAAATCTGGAAGACAAAACATGGTTGACTTAGTTCAAGACAGGCAGGAGTCTAAGTTCCCTAAAAAAGAGCTAAAGTTCAGAAAATCCAGATGCTAGTTGAATAAAACAAGCAATTGAAGTCCCTGCAGTTGGTGTCTCTAGCAGGAGGAACTAGAGAAGAAGGCAGCAGTATCACAGGCAAGTGGGGTCCTTCACAGAATGGAGAGCACATCCTGATGGACCTGGATTGGTCCTTAGAGCAGTCACCTGAGTGAGTGCTCATTTTGAAACCTTCATGTAAAATAAGACCTCAGGTGCTACACATATAGAATTTTAACCTGTCAGATCAAATGCATTGCTTCATATTCATCATATCTCCTCTGATAAATGATAAAAAAGCTGGAAAATCATGCTGGAATCTGCTGATATCTCTATCACTTTTGCTTTCCGCTGATTAGTACATTGGAACTTCCTTCCTCTTCTCATGGTTCATTCACGATCTAACTCAATGGATAGGAACTAGTTGGACACAGTTGAGCATGGCCAGGAAATAGTGGTGAGACCTCTTACCTGGGACCCACTTGCTGCTCTTGCGCACACTGCTGCCGTCATCACACTAGCAAAAGAGACGTGTTGGCCCTGCTCTTCCAGGCCAGTGGGAGATGAACGTCCCATCAATGAAGGGCAAGGCTACCAAATCCCTTCCAGTCTAAGGGGTGAACTTCTCAGGTGGCATTTCCCAGTTGCGACTGGACAAAGATAAAAGGAGTGTGGTGAAAAGAGCAGGAAATACCAACATAGAGTAGCTGAAATCTGGATTTGCTGTGTAAACTTATGTCTTTAAGACAGACAGCAATTTATATATATATATATATATATATATATATATATATATATATATATATACATACATACATACATACATACATACATACATACACACACATATTTGCGAATGGGGCTTTTTGCAAATGGGGCGGCATAGAAATGTTCTAAATAAACAAATAAAAATTTTTCAAAAAAGCATGGTAAGGAAATGTCCACAGATGATGCAATTCGTGCCAATCACACATTAAACCCGCATACTGTGATTTAGTAAATTACCCTATGCAGTTTTCAGCTTCCAATTATGCAAATCATGCAATTTCCAAGCATAGCCATGGTAACAAAATAGGCCAAGGTCAGGAACTGGGAGCTTGTATCAGAGCAAGACCAGGGCACAGTCACGAGGAAGCCAACTGTCAAGATAAACAGAGCTGTGTATTTAAACAGGTATTTTAAATGGGTGTTCTTTACCAATACTATCAAGATAGTGATATTTTTCAGCTTTATATGAATAGGCTGGATGTGCACAGGATAGAACAGTCCTGAGCGGAGCCGGCTGGAGCCAGGGGTCAAACTAGATGGTCCGAGAGGCCCCTTCTGACTCGCTCTGTTTCTATGTTTCTAAGGCAGGGGTTGAAATGATGACCATCACCCCTGCCAATCATGTGTTCTGCCCTGAGCTACAGCCTCAATAGCTAACTGGTTAACTACTTTCCCTCTTTGTTTTTATAAATACATTGTAATTAACACACGCTGCCTAAAGGTAGGAGAGAAAGGGTATAAAATTCATTTTCCTGCCTCTCATTTTTCTCAGATAAATTGAAATATTACTCTTTTGTGTAAACTACCTTCTGATGAACTCTAGCATATGCAGATTCCTTTAGTAGCATTTTGATCTGTTCTTCTAATTACAGCGGTCAACATGGAATGTAAAGGGTGGAAAAGATCAGGGCGGGTGGGAGACACTAAAACCAACTTTGTGTCTGTGCAGGTGTGTGTCTACCTCTGTTTTTCTCTCCATTAAATCCAAAGCAGCAGCATGCTTATGATTATTGCCTTTTAAGTCAAAACTTTCCGAATCCTACTAAACAGGAGCTAATCAACACCATTGTAAAGTTTTGCTGTGGGAAGTGTGAGCACACACTCACACCAAGTAGGAATAAAAAGAACTCTAAAAAGGAAGCCGCAAGAGGCACAATCACGTTCCCAAAGATCAGTCCTTATCTCTGAAGTCTTGACTGAATCAAAGCAGGATGAAATCCTGCAATTAACCAAGGCAATTTCGACTTATAAATCATCTCTCCTCCTACCCCCATCCCCCAGTTAGAGACTGTATAAAACTAATTTAATTTGGTCATTATTTCCATCACTCTCAGATGAGAAGCCCTTTTTAATTCTAACCAATTATTCCTCAACTAATTATTTCCAGTGCATTACTGTGGCCATTATTTGAACCTTTGGGGGTTGGTGCTCACACAGAGTTCTAAAGTGCCTTAAATTGTAGCACTTTAATGGTATTAAGGAATTGTCTGCTTACATTCCTTGTACCAGTGCAGAATGGAAGTTGATTTTTATGTGTCTGACATGTTGGAAGAGTTGACAACTGGCCAGGTCAACAGCAACAGCAGCAAGAAAAAGAACAACACAAAAATGTCAGCTTTGAGGATAACAGAAGCAAAGAAAAAGTGCTGTGAGCGAGCTGAAGAGGAAGTCCTTTGGCCTGCTTGATACTCTGGGAATTTGATATGCTGTAGGGAATCTTCAAGTTGTTCTTTGCGCCCACCAACACACCCTCATGCATTCCTTGTGTGGTTTTGAAACAAAGCAAAGATTCCAAATACATGTTAAGCTTCCTGTACGTTTTCCTCTAAAGGAAATTGAAACTGCTGCAACACTATTAACTGGGAATAACTTCCATGGAATTCAATACAGCTTACTTATGAGGAGGCAAGGCTAGTATTGTGCTGTGAATCATGTGTAACTTAAGCGTGGCAGGTTTTTACTCATTGCATTTGTGGGGTATATTTGTTTGTCTAGCACCAATTGATTTTTCTGTGGTTTTAAAACAATTTATATCCCATATTTCTACTGTATAGTACCCAAAGGGGCTTATGCATTTGTGTGTGTGTTTAAAGCAAACTAGAAAATAAACAGATGTGTCAAATTGTTATTAAGTGTTGTCAAGTTGTCTCCAACTTATGGCAACCCTATGAATAGAGGCCCATAGTGAATAGCCTTCCTCAATGCTTGAAAACTCAAGGCTGTGTCTTTCCTCATGGAATCGTTCCATTATATAACTTCTTCTCCTTCCTCCTTCAGCTTTCCCTATCATTGTCTGTTCCATTGAGTCTTGTCTTCCCATTAGGTACCCAAATCTAACAACTTCAGTTTTGTCATTTTTGCTTCCAGGAAAAGTTCTGGCTTGATTTGATCTGGGACCCACTTGTGTATCTTTCTGTCAAGTCCAGTTTATTTGCAAAGCTCTCCTCCAGCACCATATTTCAAAGGCATCCATTTTCTTTCCGTCACCTTTCCTCATTGACCAGCTTTCAGACCCATACATAGTGAATGGAAATAAAAGTGTGGATGCTTTCATGAAGCATCCTTGTACTTGATCATGAGTTCTTTCCAAAACTGACAAAAATAATCAGCTAACCAGCTGCCCAAGCTACATCTTTGAATGGTAACCAAAGAGAGATATGCCAGTCAGGGAAATCAAACAATGGGTATTGACACAGAGAATGTTGTTCCTCCACATTCCTTTCAGATGTAGTGGGGATGCAGGAAGACACAGCTAAGGATTTATTAGATTTATACCTTGATTTTTTCCCCAGTGCAATCAAAGGGGCTTACAACATTTTCCTCTTCCTGCTCCCAGTCTTATTCCCACAACAACAACCCTGTGAGGTAGGTTGGGCTGAGAGGGTGTGACTGGCCAAAAGTCACCCAGTGGGCTCCATGGCTGAGCGGGTACTAGAACCCCAGTTGTCTGAGTCCCAGACCCACATTGGCTCTCATGTATGTATGGGATATACGGACATATGTGAGATACATTTCAGTTTGTTTCTGATCAGATTTACCCACTTTGTAGCTTCACAGATGGAATTTGGATTCCAGTGGATGCTGTGGCTGAAGTCTGAGCTGATATGATTCATAGATATCCCCATCCCTGGGCAAACAAACAAACACACTGTATTCATTAGTGTCTGCATATTTAACAAAAAACTCATGAATTAATGTTAACTTTGAAAAATGTTTACAAATACATTTTAATGAAAGAGAGAAGGAAGCATACATTTCAAAGATGTGCACTAGAGAGACACAAATGTGCCTGCGTTTCATAAGAAGCAGCAGCCTCTTTCCATCTGAGATGGACTCAAGCCAGGAGGAGCTGCAATGTGGAATCAGAGGGAGCCAGTGGGTTTGAATTTGCTGCTCCCTGCATCACTAGGCACTGCTGAGTTGAAAGATGAGTCAGGCTCCTATGGGACGAAGTGCACCTTGAGCTATGCTTGTCCCAAGAGTTTTAGAATTTTAAATCAGGTATTTAAGGTGAGCCCAGAAACAAAATGGTAGCCAAAGCACAATTGGGAGGAGAAAGGCACTATACAGTATGTTCTGGATAACTGGCCTCAGTGCACTAATTGAACTTCATGTGTGCTTTTGAAGGAAAAGGAAGAACACAGGTTTTATATACAGAAAGTTCCAATTTTCAGCCTCTTGGCTGTTCCAGTAGCTGGGAAAGGCCCATACAGTACTGGATTTGATGGCGAGCTTCCTATATTCAAAGACTATGCAGAATATGTTGCAATAGTCTAATTTTGGAATAACTAGAAAAGATGTCACTACAGCCCAGTCTTGGCTTCTCAAGAAACAGGCTCAGTGGCTACACCAATAATTTGAGCAAACATATTCACTGCCAACTGAATTTACAGTAGCCAGTCTAGGTCAAGGAACACTTTTAAACCATGAACTTGACTTTTCAAGTCCAACTTCCTCAGAGCAGACTGACGTTTTGTTTCCTGCTGAATTTTCCATCTGAGCAAGAAAACTCCTGTTTCATTTCAACCAAGCTTCAGATGATTAGCAAACACATCTTGCCTTTTGTTGATCTCTGGCACTAGATGTCACTTTGACAGAGTCCCTAGAAGCTGCAAAAATTAATGGAGGTTAGTGATATCAGCAAAGTGTGACAAAATACTGCAAACTTCTGAATGAAGTCAAATACAGAAAAAGATGAACCTTGTGGGGCAGCACAGATCCATAGAAATTGCACCCTTTGATGTGACCCAGAAGAATGATAAATTAATCCTCCAAATCCCCATCAAAGGGGGCACAATGGAAAGGATTTCATAGCACAAGGATGTTTTCTACCATGTACCATGAAAAGTCCCTGCTTCCAACATGTAACTTTCTAAATCTGTGGATTTATACAGAGATAGGCTGATTGTTTGGGAAGTGGGGATGACCTAACAATGGAAACTGAACATTAAATTACTTTTCCTGGAAGCTAACTGAGGCTGTCATATTTCAGATACATCATGAGAAGGCAAGACACACTGGAGAAGACAATCTTGTTAGGGAAGGGTGAAAGCAGAAGATGAAAGGGAAGAGCAGATGTGATATGAACTGAATTCATAAAAGAAGCCACGTTTTTGAACTTGGAAGAGCTGAATGGGGCTGTCATGGCCAGGACATTTCGGGGGGCTTTCGTTCATAGGGTCACCATAAGTTGGAGATGACTTGACAGCACAGAGTGACATCAACATCATCATTAACAACAACAACAACAACAACAACAACAACAATGGGGTTACATGGGAAAGGTATTGCTGATTGTCTTTGACCACAAGTTCTCTAGAATGAAATGTAGACTTTGATACAACATGTAATCAAAAGGGATACATTTCTAAGCTTGTGGTGTTATTCGTAGAACAAGTACAAAATGCATACATCCAAAATTCATATGAAAATGTGTAATATCTAAAAATGTGCACAAACATATTTCAAGAAATGGGAGAAAAAGTTACATTTGAAACATGCATGCAGTTGATCTCTACATTTGGAAAGGTACACACAAAAATATGCACAACCTTTTCTATAAAAGGGGGGGGGGATACCAAAGGTCACATAAGAATAAGAGTTGAAAAGAACTTCAATGTGGAGCTTGAAAAACTTCAGCAAGCTTATGTTTGACTGATTCACACTTCTCTAAACAAGCCAAGCGAATTGAAAACTGCAGTACATACAAAGTGTTCCACTAAGCTGGCTTCACGTACACACACAATCGGAGGTCACAGCACATGCAAGTCACCCTGTCCAAAGAGTTAATTTAAAAGCTACATTTTACACATTCATTTCATTGAAAAGCTGGACACCAACAGAAGAATATTTATGTCTTATACATCCATGTGCATGCATGTATGCATAGACAGAGACATTTTCAATTGTTTTAAGTTGGTTTATAGTACAAGAGTTTTGCTCCTTCTTGGCTTTTAGTTTGTAATTTTTCTTAAGCTGTGTGTGTGTTGAAGAGGGGATTTCATAGTCCATGAAGAGGAAGCAACATTTTCAGAAATAAAGTGCACATCAAATGGATTTTCATGCACTTTTCAAATAAATTAAGGCATTTCAAGTTAGGGAAGAGATACAGGGTGCTTTTAAACAATCTTCAGGCTGTCAGCATTAAAATTACACGGGCGGAATCCTGAAGTGACAGATTCTAAGGGTGAGCCATTCACACAGGCTTCCCTTAATTAGGCTTATGTTTTATAACTCCAGTAGATATTGCACACAATGAAATAGAGGGAAGTTGAATCAGTCTAGCCAGCCTCACTCTTTCAACGCACTCTTAGAAGTCCATTCCATCCTGCTTCTCAGTAATCTGTACTTTAAAATGCATGACAGCATTTAAATATGGATTTTCTTGACTGTATTTTCTTTCAAACTTGAAACTCACTTTGAATTTCCAGATGCATGTTGAGCCAAGAACTGCATAGAAGAAATGATTCATTCCTGTGCTTGTGAATCAGTTTCAGTGCCATTTTCCAGTTGGAAACATAAGGTTAAAAAGCAGAGATAATCAAATGCATAAAAAGAAACAAAGAACAGCAGAAGTCTCTTTGTATGGCTACTTTTTAAAGTGCTGACCTTCATAGGTGAGGAGACCATTTCAATTGCTCTTCATATAGCTTTTTGGGGGTGGGGGGTGGGCAGCAGGGGGTGTGTTGAAGTGCTGGCTTTGTCTGAGAACCAGGGAGCCAATGCTAACAGGTTTTTGATTTCTTACAGTTGCCCACCTTCTTTGTTTCTTCAGCTGCCCAGCTTGTGACTAGTGCATCTCATTGGTCTCAGCCTCCTTTCCTTCCTCTGCATCTTGGCTTTACCATACCTGTAATCACTTGGTACCCAGGTATGTGGATGCCTGCATCTGGACAGAAACATTGGGGAGGAGCCGTGGCTCAGGGACGGAGCACATGATTTGCATGAAGAAGCCCAGGTTGAATCCCTGCTATTTCCTGCTCTTAGGATCTTTTTGTGGCAAAGACTCCTTTCTAATACTCTACAAAGTTGCTGCTTACAGATTAGACAGCATTTGACTAGAGGAATCAAAGAGCAAACCTAGTAAAATGCTGCTGCAAAAGTATGCTAATACTTGAGACTAAGGCAAATTGTCTATAAATACAGAAGGGGTCCTAGAAATCAAGCTGGGTGAGCAATTCAGATGCATGTCACAGTGGAGCTTTAACTACAGCAACAACCTTTTGTAGTTTGGTTCTTCTTGTCCACACACAAAGCCAGAATGTATAACTTGTAGTGCTACTGTTCACCAGCAGGTGTCCCTTATAGCTCACCAAAATCTTGGCTCTTTGTGTTCTCCCCTCCCCTATCAAAGAGATGCCAGAGGAGTCTATTATTATCTGCAACAAATTAGTTTGTATAACATTGGGTGAAACTGTGTCGTGAAGCACAGTATGCTTCGGCGAGCTACAATGTTACACAGAAACTCAATATAAAGAAGGAGATTGTCTCATACTCGACGTTAGAACATCCACTAATTGACCTGAATGTCTGTGGTTTGGTTTCCCACATACCATAGCCAAAGAATCCTTGTTCTGATCTAAGAAAACCACATCTGTTCCCATAAAATTTAATTTTGTTAAGGGTCATATTATTTGCACTAATATGGCAAATACAGAGATGCACTGACTTCGGTTAAAGGAACACGGCTAGGATTAGAGAAAAAGACCGGAGGCATTGGATAACACCACAGTAGCTAGTGGTTGCCATGTTCGTGGACAGTGTTTGCACTCTGGATTTTAGTCGGAACTTTACAAGTTCCATGGTGCTGGGTCCGATTCCCCATTACCTCAAATCATGTCAGGACCATGGATAGCTCCTTTAAAATTCCAGGAGCAGCCTGGAGTGGATACACGCCCCAGTCATATGCATCACAGCAGAATGCCCTTCCTTGGCTTCTGTCACCCCGGGCATCATTGAGGCTACTGGCCATGTATTCTCTGCTTAGGCTGATTGGCTTTTATGTGGCTCATGCCTGATGTTTGATTAATGGGAGCTCATGATTAGGAGGTGGAAGCAGTCTGGGGGTGAACTTTGAAGTGCAAGCACTCATCATGGCAGTCCTCATAGCAAGCCCCCAAGCAACATTTCCAAATCTGCAATGATCCATATTCAAAATCAAATTCTATTCCATCTCCATCAGGAGCAGGATCCTGGCAAAGTTCATGCCCATTCAAGACTAAGCCATCCCCAAATGCATTGCAGCCCAGTAGCGAAAAATACATTGTTGCTGGGAAAATCCATCTCACCCTCCCTCCCTCCAAACTACCGTGGGGAGAACAGCAGGGTCAGAGGGGGCAAGGAATTGCTAGGGGTGGGAGATGCCTTCGAGGCCTCTGCTAATCAAACATGTGAGTGCTGCACCCCTGAGAGCTCTGGCTCCAGTACACTATTGAGAGGTGATCTCACAATCAGTGCTTGACAAGGCAACTCTGCAACAGGGGAAGCAAAGCTTCTGCATATGTGCATGGCAGAAACATTCACTGGCAGCCCTGGAGGAAACTGAAAGAATCTTCAAGCACATATGTAATGGTTAGTGCCTATTAGCTCTGCCCTTCCCCGCTCTGCAACGCTGTCTATGATCCTTACATGTCCCACAGCTCTTGAAAGGGGTTGTCTACACATGCATGTGTGAATGGTCCCAGCGAACTTCAGTTACAGGATGGTATTGAAATGAAATTGATGGTGATGATGATGCTTTCCTTGTTTAATTGTAAACAAAGCAAATGCTGCCACCAGCACCCAACACAGAGACCTTTTTCATTTCCATGCAGTATTGTCTGCTCCAAAGGAAACAGTGCAAAACAGCACTTCCTCTGCAATGCATCCTTGCTTGGGAATCCGGAAGTGACTCACAGGATTCTCCCCTCTTTATCCACCATACCAACATGACTTTTTTGGAACCTGCATATTTCTGTTGGCAACAGCAGCTGCTTCCCTTAGTCCAAAACACACCATCAGGATCCATTTTTCCCTTTTTTTCCTCTTTCTGTTGGTGCCTATTTCAGACTGTACAGAGTTGCCAAGGTGACAGGTGTTTTCTGATAGTCATTCTGGTAAATAAAATATACCTGGTATCGTTGTAGAATTAAATGCTTCAAATTGGCAATCACACTGGATTTTGCCTCTCTGCTCAGCATGTCCCACTTGGCTAGGAAGGCAAATATTCAACATCCCTTCTCATTCTTCTTCTCCTTTTGCTGATGCCTACGGGAACCTGATTCATTTTTTATTTCATTTTTATCTTGGGGTAATGTGAGAGTTTTGTAAGAGAGTGGCTCAGGCTGAAAGGCTGAGGTGAAGTAACTAATTTGTCTCTGACTAGAGGCTCTTCCACGTCACTTTAGAATTTGTGCTGGATTTGCTACATGAAAGAAAAACCAATCATGTTGATGAAATATTATTGATAATGTTGTTCATGATTACAAATTGGCAATCCCCGCTAACCTATTTTTCAGTGCACTGTCAGTATGGGAGAAAAAGAGAGCAAGCTAATTGTTCATAATGGCTGAGTGTACAGGGGTGAATCCATGCTTGAGTCTTGAGCTTGCCCACATTCTACAAAACCCCACACAAATCTTATTTCCACTCAATCCCATATCAGATTGCAAGCTTTGCTTTCTTTTTGTCATTTCCACATGACCATCTGCTCATATTTTTCTGCACATTTTTCAACATGTGTGAACTCATGTACATCTTCACAATGCATGCATTTACCTCCCATTGCTAGAGGTGTATTTGTGGGAGTGTTTTCAAAGGTA
The DNA here is from genome assembly GCF_004798865.1 of Varanus komodoensis. Lineage (NCBI taxonomy): Eukaryota > Metazoa > Chordata > Lepidosauria > Squamata > Varanidae > Varanus > Varanus komodoensis. The sequence continues at coordinate 8,264,442 of NW_025335762.1, forward strand.
TGCATTTTTATATACATTTTTCTAGTGTACAAATGCTGTCGAACACCTTATTTGGGTTTGCAACCCACAGTGCAAACTCAGAAATATAAGGACTTTGATTGAAGATGGTGTCCAAATCTGTGTTCATTAGGGAAGTTGCAAACTAGGTAAATCCTGATCAAAAATGAACTGAAATTAATTAATCATGCATGTTTAGGGATGGCCAATTAACTGGCAAAACATGGGGAGAATCATCCCGCTTGCCAGCTTGCTCCATGCAGTTCTCCAGTCTCCTCTAGGTTAGGCCTGTTGGCTGGCTTAGTTACAAGAAGAGACCACAGAGGTTTGCATATCACCCCCAAAGGCCCTGGTGCGTATTTCTAGTACCAGACTCTGCTCAGAGGACACCTAGTGGGCTTACCTGGACATGCTGGATGCATCCACAACACGTGTCTCTGCAAAATGAAGACGATAGCTGTCTAATTGCCCAGCTGCCTGCTGCTTAGTACAAGAAAGGAATAAACAGGGACTTGGACAGGACCAAGGAGAGGCAGTAGGCCCTGTGAAGGCCTTGGGATCCCTGCAGCTTCCTGGTGGTTCTGTTTGGTGATCCTGGACCTGCACCCTTCCTTTTTGTGTTGGGTAGTCAGTTCTGAATGTCAGAGCCATGTAAGAACTTCCACTGTTTCCTGAGGATCCTGCAACCTACTGGTCCCATATGTGGTGCTTCTCCTGCACACTGGGCATGATTTTGTGATTGCAATGGGGATACTTAATTTTTTATTTAATTTATTTATTAAAACATTTTTATGCTGCCCCATTCGCCGAAGCCTCGGGGCGGCTTACAGCAATAAATTAGATTCACATAAATAAAAATTAAAATATATACATTAGAATAAAATAAGCCGCCCTGGCCAGATAAAATTCAATAATATTAACATTTAAAATGCTGCTTAAATAAAAAGGACTTTGCCTGGCGCCGAAAAACAAATAATGACGGCGCCAGGCGGACCTCTCTGGGGAGCGCGTTCCATAACTTAGGCGCCTCCTCCGAGTAACCACCCTCCTAATTTCTTTCACAGAGGGCTCCCGGAGAAGGGCCTCTCCCGCAGATCTCAGGGGGTGGCCGGGCATATATGGATGTAAGCGCTCCTTCGTTTAGGGCTTTATAGGTCATCACCAACGTTCTGTCTAGTCCCAGCCTCCACAAGGGTTACTTGAAAGCTGTTATTCATTAAAGCAAAATAATTACTATTTGGCAATATCAATTTATTTATTTGTTTATTTCATTCTATGCCACTCCATAATCCAAAGAAATTTTGGGGTGGGATGATGTGGGTTACCGTTAGGACCTCAGCAGGAGCAAAAACGTTAATGTCGCCTACCTCCACATCGGGATCTCCATCTTTCGGGGGCATTATGTGCTAGCTGTGCCCTCAAGGTCCCCCATGGCTCCTTCCAACTCTACTATTATGGGATTTTGTGTGGGAATCACCAAAACTCCTGTTCATCAACATTCTCCAAAGTCCATTTTCAGACTTGTTCTGACCCAAGTCATTGCAAGCATTTTCTTTTCTCATGAAAATCCCTTCATGTTTCCCTGCATGTTTCCCAAATGCACAGATCAATTGTGCACTTCTTGAACATACACGCACACTTGTCATAGTGTATCCGAACACATTTGTATCATATGTATGCATTTCCCATGCGGTTTTCAAAGGCATGCATGCTACTGAACACATTAGTGTACATGTTGCTCCATGTGGGCGAGAAACTGATCTGAAAATTATACTGTAAGCTTGAAGCATGACTTCAACCATGGGGTCCTCCTGAGTCTGCAGCTGATGCAAAACTGGGTAACTTCTGAGCAAAGGTGAACTGAAAGAATTGCTCATAACCTCCCCTGTTCTGTAAGTTTTGAAATGTGTATTGTGTGTTGAAATGTGTATTGGGCTATAATACCTTATAGGATGGGTTACTAGTAGAAAGGAATAGTGGCATAAGGTATGAGACCTGAACTGATGTTGCCTTGGAATTTACACTGCCTGAGTGTATGTTCCAGTGAATGGAAAGCCACATGATGGCCGGTTAAATAAAAGTGTCTACATGGGAACATTCATACTAAAATAAAGGCGAACAGCTGTAAGGAGGATACTCCACTTATAACCTGATTGCTTCACAAAGGAAATGTTTCTTATTATTAATTTACAGTGATCAAATCTCATATTGTATTATTTAGGAATTTTACCAAGTTATTTCACCATGTTTAATTGATATAGACCAAATGGTGAATAGAAAGGTTTGTTTTGCTCTGACAGCTTTGCTACTAGATATGAAATGGATATACTGAGGTTAGTGAGATTTCTTTTGCTTGCTTAGTTAGGAGTAGAGTAAAGAAGAGAAGAGCAGACAGGGTTAAAATTGGCATTTTCTCCCTCCTTTATTACTTCCATCCACCTCAACAAGCAAGCTTAGATATTCAGAAAGCCAGATGCTACAGGGATGACTTGAGTGCTGCAAATGTCATTCTCTCAGCTAGGGTTTGCTGACATTTGGGTATCAGGTATGGCTTGCACCTAGGCACCTCCCCATGAGACAGTGCTGGGGCTGACAGAAGGAAAAGAAACAATTCTTAATCCCACTCATCCAGAGGCTTCTTTGCATTGGCTCAGCTCAGTCAAGAAAATTGATTTGCTTGCTGGAAGAGCTTTAAAAAAGTATGACGGAGCACCAGACAGCGTATGGTGACTGATTTCTGCCTTTGTGGTGGCATTTCAAGAATCTGTGCTTAATTCATGGATTTCTCATGGCTTATATGAAATAACTGTGAATTTCTTGTTTCATACATTTTATTAAAAATTGGGTAAAATACTTTGTTCATGCTTGAATTTTGAGAACCAGGCTATTCACAGAATTCATTAGGATGTGACATAAGACTTGACGTAATTGACTTTTACTTCAAGGGATAATGATTTCCTGGATGCTTATGTGTGCAACACATTCTTATGTGTTTTCAAAACATTTGAAAACAAGAAGCCATGCAAAAATTAAATACATGAGTGTATGCCATTCAATGGGATTTCAACATGCACACACAATGCATGCATTGGGTAAGACACAGTTTGGTTAAGCAGCTCTCTCCACAAAGCTCATGAACGTGGGTGAGAACTAGCTTCAAAAGAGAACAAAAAGCCCACATTTACTCAGTTGTACATCACTACTGTGAGGTTTTTTGGGTAATATCACCCAAGAAGGGTGGATCTGTTGGCACCTGTCTAGAGAACCATGCCTTTCTAAATTAGCAAGAAAGCCTTATCACGTGCCTCCTTCGTGGGGCTCCACAACTCCAAGTGGGTGAGATAAATTGGCCCAGAGATGAGTTATAGCTTCCTCATGTGAAATGAATGGAAAGCCTCAGCGATTGCCAGTCTCCATCAAGTTGGCGAAAGATGTTCATTTCTCTGTGTCCATCCTGAACAAACCAGCTTAATGAAAGATAAGTGATCAAAATACCCTTCATGGAGTGCCCCCCACAATCAAATGTTATTCAATAACTGCACTATGGAGTAAAATTCTATTTAGCACAGCATACGTGTGTGAGGGGAGACCTTCTGATGCCACATATACACTAAATGCTTACATTTTTTGTAGAATGTTCTCCAAATATTTTTGTAGAATGTTCTCCTGCTCCGGCCCGCTTCCCCCGGCATGTGTGAGAGATGCGCCGGGATGGGGTGGGGCACAGGGAGGGGCCCTGCAGCCTACAAAGTGCCGGCGGTGACCAGGCTGGCCCCCGGGAGCGAACCAGCACATTGGACGGCCCCACCTCCATCTGCACCGCCCAGAGCCCGCATTGCCCGGAACTTGCCACTGCTCCGTCGTCCGCTGCTGTCGCCGCCGAGGCAAGGACCACCGGCCCAGGCCCATGCTCTGGCCCACTCCCCCTGGCATGTGTGAGAGACGTGCCAGGATGGGGTGGGGCATGGGGAGGGGCCCTGCAGCCTACAAAGGCCATTTAAAAGAGATGATAGTCCGGCCATCCTAAAGAAGGCATCCCTGGATCCAGAGGTGGCCACCAATTATAGACCAGTGGCCAACATCCCGTTCCTGGGCAAAGTGCTAGAGCGGGTGGTGGCGGGACAACTCCAAGCACTCTTGGATGAAACTGATTATCTAGACCCATTTCAGTCCGGCTTCAGACCCGGGTACAGCACTGAATCTGCCTTGGTCGTCCTGTATGATGACCTGTGCAGGGAGAGAGACAGGGGGAGTGCGTCCCTGTTAGTTCTCCTGGACCTCTCAGCGGCTTTCGAT
>NW_025335762.1:8268834-8468596 GCF_004798865.1 Varanus komodoensis
GGACTGAAATGGGTCTAGATAATCAGTTTCATCCAAGAGTGCTTGGATGAAACTGATTATCTAGACCCATTTCAGTCCGGCTTCAGACCCGGGTACAGCACTGAATCTGCCTTGGTCGTCCTGTATGATGACCTGTGCAGGGAGAGAGACAGGGGGAGTGCGTCCCTGTTAGTTCTCCTGGACCTCTCAGCGGCTTTCGATACCATCGACCATGGTATCCTTCTGAATAGGCTAGCGGGATTGGGAGTTGGAGGCACCGCATGGTGGTGGTTCAGCTCCTATCTCAATGGCCGATTTCAGAAGGTGGTACTGGGGGACTATGGCTCTGTGCCATGGCAGTTATGCCATGGAGTTCTGCAGGGGTCCATCTTGTCCCCCTTGCTATTTAACATCTACATGATACCGCTGAGAGAGGTCATCAGGCAGTGTGGGCTGTGGAATCATCAGTATGCTGATGATACCCAGCTCTACCTCTCATTTTCCACCGATCCAGGTGAGGCAGTGGCTGTGCTGAACCAGTGCCTGGCCGAGGTAATGGGCTGGATGAGGGCCAATAAACTGAAGCTCAATCCAGACAAGACAGAGGTCCTGTTGGTGGGTGGTTCAGGCCTCAGGATAGGAGACTTGGGCCTTGTCCTAAATGGGGTTGCACTCTCTCTGAGGGACAGGGTTCGCAGCTTAGGAGTGCTCCTTGACCCTGAGCTGTGTCTAGAAGCTCAGGCGATGGCGGTGGCGAGGAGCGATTTCCTTCAGCTTTGGCTGATCCATCAGCTGCGTCCCTTCCTGGAGAATGACTGCCTGGTGACAGTGACACATGCGTTGGTAACTTCCCGATTAGATTTCTGTAATGCGCTCTACGTGGGGCTACCCTTGAAGATGGTCCAGATACTTCAGTTGGTGCAGAACAGAGCTGCCAGGCTGCTGATGGGGACTGGGCATTGTTCTCATATAACCCCAGTTCTCCGTCAGCTCCACTGGCTCCTGATTGAAGTTCAAGCCCAATTCAAGGTTATGACCTATAAAACCCTCAATGGCTTGGGTCCTGGGTATCTAAAGGAACGCTTGCATCCAATATGCCCTCCCACCCCTTGAGATCAGCAACAAATGCCCTTCTCTGGGAACCCTTGGTGAATGATATTAGGAGGGTGAGTACCCGGAGGAGGGCTTTCTCTGCGGTGGCACCCTATCTATGGAATGCACTCCCCAGAGAGGTTCACCTGGCACCGTCATTATTTGCTTTTTGGCACCAGGCTAAGACCTTTTTAGTTAAAACTTATTTTAATTGTTAATTTATTGGTATTTATAGGTTTTTAAAACTTTTAAGCCGAGATGCACTGGGTTTTAATATTTTTGTTATATAATTGTTATTTTTGTATATTTTGTTTTTGTTGTGAGCCGCACCGAGGCTTTGTTGCGATGGGGGGGTGGCATAAAAATGTTTTAACAAATATTTGAATAAATAAATAAATTTAATATTTAAATTTAATAAATAAATAATATTTAAATAAATAAATACATTTTCATGTGCTTTTTATTTGTGCAAGAAGTTTCCTTAATATAATAGAGTTTTCTGCATAACTTACATGCAACCATGATATGGACTTTTTTTAAAAAAATAGCCACCTTAGACTGGACTAGGCTAGACTAGAATAAAATAGTAATAGAGTCAGAAGGTCCCTATAAGGTCATTAAATCCAACCCCCTGCTTCTATGTCACCCATCCTTCTGCAGGCAGCTTAGCAAAGATGAATTGATGTGCCAGCTTGCTATGTAGCTAGACAGGCAAATATTTTGCAAAGATGGGTAGGTGGACTCAAGCCACAATAAACTTCTCTGATCAATGCTGATGTAATCTAAGTTCAGTTAATTTATGTATCCAACTTTGTGTCTGAGTATACACACCTGGGGTACAGGGACAGAGAGAGAGAATGAAAGGAAGGATGTACATCAGCATTTAAAAAGCCACTCCAATGAAAAGGACTTGCAAATTTTATTTTATGCCAAACAGAGAATGGGGTGAAGGAGAAAGAAGCAATTTGCTTTCCTATTATGTCCCGAAGAACATAAATGCCAATACCAGTGCAGTATTGAAAATTATTTTAAAAAAATCTTTCTATTCCATTGAACAATATACAATATGCCAAGGGCAAACACTAGAAATAATGCTTTATTGCAATCTCCATGGCTCAGTGTTCCAAAGAAATTTGAGATGTAGCTCATATAAAGTGTGTTTGAGAGAGAGAAACAAAGCATGCCTGCAGTCCAGGATACAGGAGGGACGGCAAGAGTGGGGGCAAACAGAGCAATTGCTTACATTATTTCTGTCCATTAGTTTGGAAACAGACTGAACAAACAAACCTTAGTGGCCTTTTCAAAGCATTCTGTTATCAAGGGTGCCGCACTGACCAAGAGAAGATGTCACTCGCTAATTGTGGATTCTCACTTGAATGATGAAGTAGAGCTGCAGTGGAATTAACGGCAGCGACAATAACAACAACAACAACAACAACAGTGTGAGGTTCTGCATGGGCTAAGCACAGACTTATGAAGCATCAGTGCCACTGGCTGCAGCATTTCTCTGGGCAATTAAAGGTTCTCAGTATGCCTAATCATTCAACTGAAAACAGTTGCACTGGATCAAAATGTGTGGCAAGATTTGGCCCATAGGATCACTTAGAGTTGACACAACTGATCAGCAGCTTACCTGATCACTCTGTAAGGGTGTGAAAACTGGACAGTGGAGAAACATAGTGCTTTGCAAATATGCTTTGCAAATATTCTGGACTGACTGAAAGATGCACGGGTGGGCTCTAGATCCTAGATCACATCAAGTCAGATCTTTCCCTGGAAATAAAAAAGATGAAACTAAAGCTTTCATACTTAGGACCCATAATGAAAAGGAAGGACTCAGTGAGGAAGACAACAATGTTAGGGAAAGTGGAAGACGAATGAAGGGGAAGACCAATATGAAATGGATTGATTCCAGAAGAAAAGGCATACCCTTGAGTTTTCAAAAGATGAACAGAGTTGTCAAGGACAGGACAATCTGGGGGAAGACCTTCATTCATGTTCAGCTGTTCAGTTGTGTCTGACTATAAGCAATCCTATGGGCCAACTCTTGCCACCGTTTCTGATTCTGTGCCACCTCTGTCAGCTGAACTATGCTCTGGCCTGCTTCCTCTTGATGGAGTCCAGCCACTTTGCTCTTTGGCAACCTGGTTTTCTCCTGCTGCTGAGCATTCCAAGGATTATATCTTTTTCTAATGGGCTTGATCACATAATATGGCCAAAATACGTGAGTCTCAGCCTTGCTATCTTGCTGACCAGTGACGTATGTGGTTCAATATGCTCCAGCACCTGCTTGTTTGTGACTCCCACTGTCCATGGAATGTGCAGGAGCCAATTGAATGAGCCAATTTTCCTCTTGTCTAACCTTTTCATTGTCTAACTTTCACAACCGTAGGTTGCATTAGGAAAAATGATCACTCAGACCAACCTGCACTAGGCTGATGTTCTTGTTTTTCCAGACTCAGTTCATGCTTGTCATTCCCAGTTCTTGCAGCTACTCCTCACAGATGAGCTACTCCAGACCCCTGATCATTTCTGTTGCCCTTCTCCATACTTTTTCCAACTCAGTAACATAGACACATAGAAACAGAGCGAGGCAGAAGGGGCCTCCCAGGCCATCTAGTCTGACCCTTGGTTCAAGCCAGCTCTGCTCATGAAATACCTACCATGAGCATGTCATCATGTCCTTTTTTCAGGGAAGGAGACCAGAACGGAACACAATATTCCAAGTGTGGCTGCACCAAGGGTTGGTATAAGGAAAGAAAAATGTTTCGATTCCATTCCTAGTGTGGACTGGGTGGACCTTTTCATTGAACTGTCCACTACAGTGCCGAGATCCCTTTCTTGCTCAGTCACTGCTAGCTCTGATCCCAACAGTGTATATTTGAAGTTGAGACTTTTTGCCCCAACATGCTGCCCGTTCACCCACCTTGGACCAGTTGAAAAGCATTGGTCTTAATGCAGAACCTGCAGGGCTCCACCCATTCCATCTCTCCACTGGGCAAAGTTGTCATTTAGTCCCACACTCTGCCTTCTGTTCTTCGACCTATTAATGATACATAAGAGGACCTCCCTTTTATTCTGTGACCACTTAGTTCGTCCAGGAGCCTTTGGCGAAGGACTTTGTCAAAAGCCTTTTGCAAGTTAAAAAAAATCTACTGGGTCACTCCTGTGTATATGCTAGTTGACACTCAAAGAGCTCCAATAGGTTTGTGAGACAAGATTTTTCCTTGCAGAAGCCCTGCTGATATTTTCCATTAGGCCTTAACCTTCTATGCACATACTGATTCTATCGTCGATGACAGTTTCAAGCAGTTTACCCAGAACAGATGTTAAGATAACTGGCCTGTAATATCTGGAATCCCACCTGGATCCCTTTTTTAAAAACTGATGTTGCATTACCCATTCACCAATCCTCTAGTGCAAGGACTGTTTTTATACAAATATTAAATGTTTTGCTAAGAAGGTCGGCAATTCCATGCTTTAGTTCTTTAAGGACTCTAGGACAGACACTGTCTAGACCTGGTCATATGTTGATGTCCAGTTGCACAGTTGCAAGCAAGCACAGGATATTGAATTACCCAACAACATGGATATCCATGCGAGATGGAGAGAGGCATCTGGCTATCAAGGAAAGGTCCTTTTCAATAGTGCTGCCCCTTGTTTAATGCCCTCTCACAAGAAGCTCACCTGGCATCTGTGGTCTTTCAGAACTAGCTTTTTCTTTTAATCTCCTGGGTATTTTAATAATAGGTTATTATTTTAACCTATTATAAAGTTTTTAGATATGTGCACTGCTGATACTTTTACTTGTGCTTTATGCTGCAGTTTTACACTTTTAAAAAGTTTTGCATTACTGCTTTCTATTATACAGTTTTAACTGTTGTGAACCATTCAGAGAGCTTCTGCTACTGGGCAGTGGAGCAAAATAACAAATAAATAAACTGGAAACATAGAAACAGAGTGAGTCAGAAGGGGTCTCCCGGGCCATCTAGTCTGACCTCCGGCACCAGCTGGCTCCGCTCACGACATGCCCACCATGTGGACGTCTAGCCTATCCTTGAACACCCACACCGATGGGGCCTCAACAACCTCTCGTGGAAGCCCATTCCACACCCTCAGGGTCCTAACTGTCAGAAAGTGCTTCCTGGCATCCAAATGGAACCTTGGCTCCCTGAGCTTTGCTCCGTTGCAGCGCATCCTGCCTTCCTCTGCAGGGGAGAACAGGTCTCTACACATCTCCATGTGACATCCCCTCACATACCTGTATGTCGCCAACATATCCCCTCTGAGTCTCCTCTTCTCCAGGCTGAAGAGACCCAGTTCCCTCAGTCTTGCCTCATACCCCATCCCCTGCAAACCGGCCACCAACCTTGTAGCCCTACTCTGCACTAACTCTAACCTGGCTATATCCTTTCCGTAATGAGGGGCCCAAAACTGAGCACAATACTCCAGTTGTGGGCGCACTAGAGTCATATACAGTGGTAGTAATACCTCTCTTGATCTAGAAGCCACACTTCTGGCTATGCAACCAAGGGTGGCGTTCGCCCTCTTGACCACTGCATCACATTGCTGACTCATGTTTAGCCTGCAGTCAACCAGCACTCCGAGGTCCCTTTCACAAGTGCTGCTCTCCAGCCACTTGTCACCTAACCTGTACTTATGACACCTATTCCTATGCCCCAAGTGCAAGACCTTGCACTTATCCACATTGAACGCCATCCTGTTGTCTCCTGCTCACTTCCATAGTCTGTCCAGATCCTTTTGGACCTGGACTACCTGCTCCTCAGTTGTGGCCACTGCTCCAGTTTTAGTGTCGTCTGCAAATTTGATCAGCAGACAGTTCACCCCTTCTTCCATGTCGTTAATGGAAAGATTAAACAGGACCGGCCCCAGGACAGAGCCCTGGGGGACCCCGCTTGTCACTGGCTGCCATCCCGATGATTCCCCGCTAATGGTTACCTTCTGCTTTCGGTCAGTCAACCATGCCCTAATCCACTGGACTGTGCTTTGGTGTATCCCAAAACTCCTCAGTTTCTCCACCAGGATATCATGGGGCACTTTGTCAAAGGCATTGCTGAAATCCAGGTATACCACATCCACTGCATCCCCTCCATCTAGCCATCTCTAAACCTTGTCATAGAATTCCACAAGGTTTGTCTGGCAGGACCTGTTTTTGCGGAAGCCGTGTTGTGCGGCTGTCAGCCTCCCTTCCCTGTCTAGCATCACTAGATCTCTCTCTATTATGAGCCTTTGCATTGTTTTTCCTACAATGGACGTAAGGCTAACAGGTCTATAATTCCCCATGTCCCTTCTACTACCCTTTTTGAAAATTGCAACCACTGATGCCACCCTCCAGTCCTCTGGAACTTCACCTGTTCTCCACGAGGCCTCAAAAATGGAGGCCAGCGGGCGTGAGAGAACCCCTGCCAACTCTCTAAGTACTTTCGGGTGTAACCTGTCAGGGCCTGGCACCTTTGTAATGTCCAATGCCCTGAGGAGCCCCTCGACTTCAGGGGGGGTGACTCTAATCTGTGCCCCTAAGTCCCCGGCCTCATCTAATCTCCTATGCGGATATCCCCCATCCTGCTTTGGGGAGAACACAGAGGCAAAATAGTCATTTAGCATCTGTGCCTGTTCCCTCATATCAGTCACTGGATCTCCTTCCTCCTTACTTAGTGGTCCCACAACTTGTCTCCCCTTCCTCTTCCTATTTACATGCTGAAACAAGCCCTTTTTGTGGCTCTTGATATTCTTGGCAAGTCTCAGCTCGTAATCAGCCTTAGCCTTGCGAAGAATCCTTCTGCAACGGACCTCCTCCTCCCGGTATACCCTTTTGTCTATTTGCCTCCTGTGGGTGACATACCTCCATGTCTCCATGGCTGCTCCTCCTGTGGCCTCTCCCTCAACCCTCTGTCCAGAGGGGGGCTGCTCCGGGGGGCCTGGAGAGCTCTCTCGGCCCTCAGGCACCTCACCTCCTCTTCTAGCAGGGTCACCAACTTGCACTGAGGGCAAGTGTATCCCTGCCTCTCCTGGGGGAGAAGGGTGAACATGTCACAGCCGTTGCAGCGGAAAGCAACACCCGTGACTCCCGCCAGGGCCATCTCCTGGTCTGCCATTGGGATCCCTTCCGAGACCTTACCTTGGTCCCCTGCCTTGTTTGTCCTGCAGTTCCTCTCACTTGCCCAGTTCTTCCAGACAAAAACCCACTTGCGTGCACACACAAGGATAAAATAAACTTAAATATATAAAATAAACTTAAATTTAAATTGGAGGAAAAACAAAGCAAAGCACAGTACCAAAAAAAAAAAAAAAAAAACCCACCCTCTGCGTCCCAGGGAAGCGAGTCCCCAGACAGCCCGTGCCACATCTAAGGGACACAGACAATGCCAAGAGGCCAGAGCCAAAAGCAAACTAAAATGGATTCAAAGCATGTATCTGGGAAGAGCATGGCAAAGTAAAATTCATTCCTGGGTGCAGGGAAGGGATCACAACATATATGAGAAAATGGCCTCCACATGCTGTAGCTATACATTGACTTAGTGGTCTGTACTGTTTTTTATCAGAAGATATGCTTATATTCTTCAGTTTTGTGAACTGTTTAAAAATACCTGCTGACTTCAAACAGAATGTCCCTGAGTACTCTGGGGTAAACCAGGGGCTGCAGGAAAGAAAGAAAAAAAGAATGTGAGAAGCACAAAAAGAAAAGGTTTAAATTCACTTAAGGAAAAAGGGGATATTCAATGAGCACTAATGTCAATATACATGCATGCAAACAAACAAATGAGAACTGAAACATCTGAGAAAGAATCCGTTATTTGCCTTAAAGTTCTCCTGAATTGTATTAATCCAGTGGTTGGTAACAGATGCTTTTCTTCACTGCTTGCTCATTTTAAATGATTTAACAGCTCTGGAAGTATTCATGAATTCAGGTTTCCTCAGTCCTCTAATCATGTTGTCAGCTTAAAATTCACATTTAATTAACCTCTTCACCAAAGGCATAAATCAATACTAAAACTCCCAGAGCTTGCTATACTGATAGTGTTTTTCATTTGGAGGGAGGTGACTGAAAATTAGGCATGAGGCTATCTGGAGGACAGCGAAACTAGTTGTGCGGAGTAAGACACACAAGTAACCCCTAAACAGGGGTGTAGTGGAGGGGGCCCTCAGTGGTGGTGGGGTCACAGTACCCCCACTTAATGTGGAGGGGTCCCTGCCCCACTGCCCACCTCTCAAGAGACTTAATTTTGTGGGTTCTCGGCTGGCAGCTGCCACTGCCTTGGAGTCCTGAATTTAATGGGTTAAGAACAGGGCTGTTTTGTTCAATGTTCCCAGCAATTCCTGGGAACTCCTTCTCTGGAGAGGCCGGCCAGGTGTGCGCATGTGTTTTCTATGAGACTTTCTGTCATGGTGAACTGCTGCTTCCCAGCAACCTGTGGTCAACTTGCCTTGGCCGCTCCAAAAATTATCTGCCTCCCACCTGCCCTCTGCATCAGCACCACACAGTTAGAGCACTTTTATTCTGCTTTAGACAGTCATTACTTCCACAAAAAATCCTTGGGACTGCAGATTGTCAAGCTACTGAGTGTCATTTGTGGACACCTATCACCACACAGAGAGGTACAGTTTCCAGAGCTCCTGGGGAAGAGGGACTGACTGATAAACCATTCTGGGAATTGTAGCTCTGTGAAATGAATGGGTCTTTTCTAGCCTCTCTTAGTCCCAGAATTATTTAGGAGAAATCATGGTTAAAGTGGAATTAGAGTATCATAAATGGATTATATTCACTGGAGTCAATGGGAATAAATCACCATGACTTCTGATAGACTTAAGTTCCTCTTACTTCTGTTAGACTGCTTTACACATGATTCAGTATGGCTCTAATGAGAGCATTAGATCCAATAACATTACTGGATATTTTGAAAAACTGGAACCCCTGAACTATGGACTGTTTTCTCATGGAGGATCTCCCACACACATGCATGCACAGACAGGGTTGTAGAGAACTCAGAAAATTAAAAGAAAGCAAACAGTGATTGTCAGTCCAGACTGCTGCTCTTGGGAGAATATAACTACATGTGTTTCTATAAGCAAAAATTTAAGTATGCTTGGCCTGTGCGGGTTTTGATATTACACCAACAGTAATGCTTAGAAGCCTAGTCCCAGTTGAGACGCTCGCTCTCCTCCCTAGCTCCATAGTTGAGTTCCATTCCTTGGAGAGCTGTCTGCACTGTCCTTGTTGTACTGGTGGGAGGGCAGGTGGGGGGCAGCCAGAATATTGTCTCTGGCCTCATATCTGGGAATTAAAAATATCCTATCGTCATCAGATTGCTCTCCCAAAACTGCAAAGAATCATCTAAGCAGAAGTGAAGGTGATTCTAGGATAAAATTATTTGGACTGGCTTCCAGTCACTGAATACAGCTGGGACACATCTAGAAAGCATGAGGAACTAAATGCACATGAGCAAAAAAACCCCACCAAGATAGTTTTGCCTTCCAAGCGACCAGAACTAACACAGTAGTCTCTTTCTCATTTCTATTTCTACAAGGTCCTTTCCCTGTATAAGAAGAATTAACGGGTGCACTGGATTGGATTCAGACATAGTCGTGCTCAGAGAAGGTCCACTAAAAACCAGTGAGGTTTGACTAACTCACCGGACTGATTTAAAAGGGCTACACTAAGCATAATTAAGTCTGGATTCAACCATTCAGCATCAGTGGGCTTGTACTGAAGATCGAAGACTTCGCATTCTGACTGCCCTTCAGTCTGATATTTTCTGGCTCCCATAGAAAATGAAAATGAATGAAATTAATCATATAATTTTATTGATAGTATTTGGTATTTAATAATTTTATGATGCTTGTTTTATAATACATATGAAAACATATTCGGAGTTGTTATTTTGCATTTATTATGTACACCCATAGGTTGTTCTAGAATTAATTCTAGAAATCCTCTTAGTTAAACAAGCAAAGTGAACAAACAGCTAATAAAGGAATGGAGGCAGGAAATCTCATCCCTAGGAAAATATCACCTGAAATAGAATCAACATTATTTGACTTCAAATGCCAGTTGGTTGCACATGTATGAGTGACAGAGAGCTAGGAATATCTACTTTAACTTGCAAGCTGAGAAAATGTTATCACTGGGAGATTATAAACATCTCACTCCCTCTATGCCCTGTTCTTTTTATAGGTCTGCTCTTCAGAGGCCAAATGCACTTTAAGCCCATTAACTTTCTGATCTGCCCTAGTTGTCCAGTGATAGTAATTAGCCTCTGTGACTTTATTGCTTCATTTTATGGCCCGAAAGCAGTCTCATTTTAGTGACCAGTCAAAAGGTCAATAGGAACTTTAAGAATTCTGTGATGTGACTTAAAATAATAATACTTGTTTCCCCTTCTTGGAATTAGGGATAGTTGGACCAGTCTATTTCTTTTCCTTTTCTGTTTGAATGTCTTTGTTCAAAATTCTGTTCAGTTACAACATCATATTGTTATTTTTGTTATTCATTAAATGTGCTTTAATCTGTATGATTTTTACTCCAAAACTAGGAGATTTTGGATTAATTTTACTATAATAAATATGGATTTTGCTATGTTCTTCAGCTGAGCAACATACAAACAAATTCAGACAATTTCAAAAATTGAAAGGAAACTATACTGAGCTAGCTACATTTTCGTCAAGGAAGCATAAATCAGCTTGCTACCAAATACTAACCAAACAAAGTCCACAGGTATTTACACATCCAATACACATGCAGGGGAAGGAAATCAAACATGTTTTTGTTTTTAACAACATATGTTTATTGAACATTTCAAGAGGATACAAAGATAAAATGAATGCAATACAAAGCGATAAAGTAGTGAAAAGAACTCAAACAGTTTTGAGACTAAAAGAGAGAAAACAATGTAATATGATCAAAGAAAACATACATTATTAGTAAAAGGAACAAGGTAACATGTTATCAAAAAGAAAACTTCCAAAAGAAAAATACTGGAATGCAAATTGGCATTATATTTTTATTTGGACAATTCATGTACCAAAATAGTCTGCAGATTTTCAAGTTACTTGAAATTCATAATCAGGAAAGAATGTAACAAAGTGAATTTTCCCACTGTAAAAAAGGAAAAGGAAAAGGAGAAAAGGAAAAGGGGAGGGAGGGAGGGAGGGAGGGAGGGAGTGGGAAGAAGAAAACCAGTGTCTGTGAAAACCACAGAGTATGTATCTGATTACAAGTTTAAGATGGAAATTGGAAGGAGATATCCCAGTTAGGCTTTATGTGATTATGATGCAAGCTAAATAGCAAATTATAAGTGCATAAAATGTATTTAGTCAATCATTTATTTCCAAAATGATTGAAAGACCTTGCAGGGCCTTGCAGCTTGGGATGGGATGGCTAATGATTCATGCATGACATAAACTGTATAGGAAGTATCAGGCACTACAGGGCCAAGCCTGACTGATGAATTTCTTCAGGAATGCTGTGTTACCAGTACTTGTTGCTGATACAGATAAGATGCCCTGCCTAATGCTGCATGCTCATTTTCAGGGTAAGAAAGGACCCTTTTGGAGTGGCATATGATATCCCAAACAAGAGGACAGAGAAGCGCAAATGGATTTTGAGTTCTTTTCTAGAGCTTCTTTTGAAGGTCTGGATCTGGCAGTAGCACACAACACATCGCCATGTGATACTTGAAATGGTGCTAGCTTGTGAGAAGATGATGACAGTGATAGCTTGGCAACCTTTGCAAAGCTTGGTGTGCCTTGTTATTATCTAAGGGTCAAAATATTGTGTTTGGCAGGCGTGAGAAGAGAGCTTCCAGGTGCAGTTTTCCAGATCCTTTTAATTTCTGCTAGAATGAACTGACCAGTAACAAGAACTGTGTAGGGAAAGTGTGCATTTCAGAATACTAGAGAGTTGTGATATAGAGATATTAAAAAATAGAGGAAAAGTAAGTGAATGCTCACATATGCTTTCTGCTTGTGTATTCATTCACTCGGTAATACTGATGGAAGAGGACAAGGATGAAAAAAGGGGGTCTCTTTCTTTCTTTCTTTCTTTCTTTCTTTCTTTCTTTCTTTCTTTCTTTCTCCTTCCTTCCTTCCTTCCTTCCTTCCTTCCTTCCTTCCTTCCTTCCTTCCTTCTTTAGGCTCTTTAGCTTTCTGACATTTTGCTTTTGACTTTCTGTTTTACTAGTTAATGAGCGATAGCAGTTGGAGTAAATGCAAAACTAATTTTAAATTAGAGATAAAAAGAAACTCCTCACAAATGCAAGATACGGTAAAATATTGTTATGAATTCCATTTTAATAAGAATTCATCAGATTTAGATTTTACTTTCAAAATTCAGTCCAGCCAAAACACACAGTTACATATAAAGACAATGATAGTCATCATCACAAAATTTGCTTAGACGTGTTTACTCAGAAGCATGTCCCACTGAATTTAAGAGGACTCCAAACCAAATGGCCAGAAGGTGTCAGCTCCATGGTGCCTGCCCCCATTCTTTCTGATCTTGCATCATGTGAAGAGTGAGATATGTGACCTTAAAACCATCTCATGATTAGTTCTAATGCAGAAATTTAAAAAGAGCCTTTTTTTTTAAGGCCCATATGAAAGTCTTCCCTCGCATAATAAGAACCAGGAAATTTGTGCTCCTTGAGTCCAACTGTAGTATTAAAACAAAACCTCCAAGGACCTTGCGGGTGAGGGAATGAAACATTTTGATCACACCGCTGCCAAAATGACTTCTATCTCCTAAGAATGCCATCCTATGCACCTTCAAATGGAGAACTTCCATCATGCTAACTCAGGACTTTTTTTTTCTTTCTAAGCATGAATAACCTTATGCTATGAGATAAATTCTTACTGAAACTGACCATGTCAGAATTTTTAAGCAAAGTTGCAAAATGCCAGCAGGCCAGTAGAAATTAACTTTCCCTGCAAAGGTCTACAATTCTGTGGCTAATTTTTATTAAAAAGATACAGTTTTGTGAGAGTAGCCAAAGGAAGCAAGGAGGAGAAAAAGAGAAAGGTGCAACGACTTCTTCCTTCCATGAATGTCATTGTGGAAACTATGTATTTATATAAGGTATATTTAGGTATACATATTATAAATTTATCTTTATATGGTGTACTAAATATAAAACAAGTCAGTTTTAGGGAACTATTTCAAGAATAAAGTTCTTGGTGAAATTCTCCAGAAAATGTTCACTAGTGTTACTGATATTTGTATCACTTTTCTCAGCAGCATTTTGAAGAGATCAACAGTTTTCTAGTGCTTTGTGCCTGAAATGGATCTGGACAGACTCTGGAAGTGGGCAGGGGACAACAGGATGCTGTTCAAGATGGATAAGTGCAAGGTCTTGCACTTGGGGCATAGGAATGGGCTTCATAAGTACAGGGGACAAGTGGCTGGAGGTCAGCACTTGGGAAAGGGACCTTGGGGTGCTGGTCGACTGCAGGCTAAACATGACTCAGCAGTGTGTTGTGGTGGTCAAGAGGGTGAATGCCACCCTTGGTTGCTTAGCCAGAAGCATGGTTTACTGCCACTCTACACAACTCTGGTGCACCCGCAACTGGAGTATTGTGTTCAGTTCTGAACTCCACACTACAGGAAGGATATACCCAGATTAAAATCAGTGCAATGTTCAGCCACAAGGATGATGGCCAAACTGCAGGGAAAGCCATGTGTGGTGCAACTGAGGCAGTTGGGTCTTTTCAGCCTTGAAAAGAGGAGACTCCAAGGGGATCTGTTGGTGATGTATAAGTATGTGAGGAGGTGTCACACAGAGGTGGGTAGAAGCCTGCTTTTCCCTACAGAGGAGGACAGGATGTGTTTCAATGGAGCAAAGCTCAGGGAACCAAGTTTTAATTTGGATGCTTGGAAGTTCTTTCTGACAGTTAGGACCCTTAGGGTATAGAATGGGCTTCTGCAGGAGGTGGTTGAAGCCCCATCGATGAGGGTGTTCAAGGATAGGCTGGGCATGCACGTGGTAGGCATGTCATGAGTGGTGCCGGCTGAAGCCAGGGGTCAGACTAGATGGACTGGGAGGCCCCTTCTGACTCACTCTGTTTCTGTGTTTTTATGTTTCATGAGAGTTTTGTATTTCCCAGGCAGGGTTGAAGTCTCCTACCCACCTTACAGGAAACAAGAGAACCTCACACTGGCACTGTCCTTAAGTTTGTCTTCTTAAAGGAGATCTATGATACGTTGTTTGGTCCTGAGAAGCCACCTTGCTTTATAGAACATGCTATGAATTAGATGTCCTGGTTAGACAACATGGACACCTTGGAACTTGTATCTGGAGTGTTTGTATATTTCCTTACACATAACCTAGAGTAGCAAACCATAGCACTATTCCTCCTGTGTCATTTTAAAATCACCTGGCTTCTTGCTGTAGGAAAACTAGCAATTATTTCTGATGACAAACATTCCACAGAGAGAAAGAAAGAGCAAACAAAAATAGAATTATAGCCACTAACTGATGGGTAAGCCGTTACATTCACCACTCCTAAAAATCCTGACATGGAACAGAGAAGGAATTCAATTAAAAAGGACCATCACATCCCCTTCCATATGTCCCACTGGCATTGGAGGGTGACTGTATTAGAGGCAAGACCAATGTTTTATAGAAAAGGGTTGCTTGTAGTAGTTTTCATAGAAAATAGCCATCCAAGGCAGGGAGAAAATGGAGCATGCATTTCTGTGTACTGTTACTCAAACAACAAACAAAGCCCTACATTTACTCTTCACACACACAATGATATAAAAGGGAAATTAATCCAGGTACGCAGTAGCTCCAATCCAGAGAGACCCATGCACATTTTCTCTATCATAAGGGAGGCCTCAGTTACCCTTAACAAAATATGTAGTTTGATGCTGAACAGAAAGGGAAAGCAAACAGCAGTATAGGAGCATTATTCTGAACACAATTTGGAAATAAAATGAATAGTAGTATTTTTATTGCATTTCTACCCACATTTCTAACCCAGTTTAGCACTTAAGGAGCAAACATCATTGCTACTGCTAATAAATGCGTTATTATTTTTATTTGGCATTATTACACTGATACCCTGTCTTTCTTCCTTGTGCAGGGAATCCAAGGTAGATTGCAAGGTTCTTGCCCTTCATTTTATCTTCACAACCACCTTGTGAGGTACGGTAAGGTGAGGGTCAGTTATTGGCATCAACAATCTAGTAAACTTCATGGCCAAGTGGAGAGTAGAACCCAGAGTCCCAGTTGTGTATTCTAACCACTGCACTGGCTCTTTATAATAGCACCATTAGAGAATAAAACACAACTATAAAGATGTACATTCTTTAAAAGGCCTGCTTAGAGGAAAGTCTCCAAGGCTCATCTAAGGTATGGTGCTCTTGCGAGACTATTCCACAAAACAAATCCTATGAAAAAGCTCTTCTCTCTTCTTCCCTTCCCTACTGTACACCTGATAGAGAGGAATAGAAACCAACCCAGGCCCCAAGCTCAGGACTCCAAGCTCCCACGGAAAAGTATTAGATCTTGAGCTAAGGGTCTACCCTTTGGATATCACCCATTCCTCAAGAAAGGGGTGTTGCCTGGGAGGAGTCAACTGGCCTTGGAAACAAATAAATTTTCAGTGAATTTTGTTTAAACTCTGCACTATGTTCTGTGAGACTGTCTGATATATGCTACAGAGTGCTTTATGTAAGATACTATAACATATTTTATGTTTGTTTCTTATTAATGAATTAAAAGAAGCTTTTCCCTTGAGTTCTTGAAAACTAGAAATGTATTTAAATCTTATAAATGTTTTTAAAGGACTGGTTTATATGACTGCTACTGAGAATGAGTTGTGGATTCTTCCCTTTTTTGCAAATAAGTGATAGCTATAGGCATTTCCTTTTGGTCTTGATAATGCTCTTATTTTCAAGCAGATGAATACGTTTGAGTAAACTTCTTCCCTGGAACATTCTATGGCAGTGTATCTTGGGTATTTACATGATACCCAAGTTACATGATATCCATGTAATTAAGAAATGAAGGGTAAGACCAAGAGAAGGGTCTTGAGGAGTAGGGGGATTGCAGAAAACTAGAAACACCTTGCGGCAAACAGTTTGTAGGAGGTATCCTTGAAATGAGTGTATGTGACATCTGGATTATAAGTGAAATGTCATGCCAGCAGCCCGTCTTAAAGAACTGCCAGAGCTGAATATGAGTTTAGTGGGGGATTTCACAGATTGTGCATGAGTGAGACTGAAATGTGATTGGTTGAGCTGACTGCAGGTGGGCATGAACCCCCCAGGGCTGGTGAGAATCTTCAGCGCTCAATATGAAGGTTGTAGCATATCAGGCAGTTTCAAGGCGTCAGTGTGATGCATGTGGCTAAAGTGAAGGTGAAAGTCCATGGGAGTAACATGCCAAGTGGATCATAGGAACTACATACCCAGTTGAGAAAAATAACTTACTGTTGCAGTGTTAAAAGCAAGGGACCACCACGCCCTTTATGTGGGACAGAAAAAAATGTGACTATCAGCCCCTTTGTTCCCAACTTCTCTAATATCAAGCCAAACTCTCGAAGTGATCATATGAAAAAGGAGTTTAGGACATTGGTCCTAACGGTTCTGTGGAAGTTGGAATAGCAGCACCTTTAGCTTTTTGCATGGATACTTGTCAATTTCTAATAGCATGGTTCATGTGTTAAATCTTACTCCACTTTATCTTAAAAAGTAAAGAAGGTGGTTATAATCGAGGCAACTGATGGGCTATCATCTGATTTTTTTAAAAAAAGTACTTTTGTTTCTATTCCAGTGCAAATTTCCTGGAAGCTCTAAGAAAGCTGAGAAAATAGTAGGATTAATTTTGGTGTCAGTTGCCATTTCCCTGTGTAACACCCTGGAATAATACTTACTTTGAAAATCCAAGTTGTAGCATGCAACTCAGGGTATTCTGGGAAAATCAGAGGGGCAAATAAAGCATAGCTTAAAATTGATCTATGCCTAAGTTTCGATGAAAAAGATTTTTCTCCTGGTAGAAGGTCCTGGGCCCATTTGGAGGCATTTTGCCCAGCCTCATTAATTCTTCTCACTTAAATATAAAGCCTGGGAGCTGATACTGTACTGCTGACGGGATGCCAGGCCCTTTTATGCCATGAGAGTGTTCCTAGAGTGCCAGAGCAATTCTCCCAAAGTTGATCAGATTTGCACTTTGCATCCACTTTGGAGCCACAGAAACACCTGTTTCTTTCAGACACACCCGGCGCAAGCATATTCCTCCTCAAATGGCCATGGTCTGAGCCATTGCTTCTAGAAGCACAGCATAATGCCTCTGTCAGCAATTTAAACCAAGCTCGTTATCTAAATGGATCCATAATTAATAAATATGTGAAAGGATGTCAGCTGTAATGATTGCCTACTTCCGCAAGCATTATTTTATTTGCTTATTATCGGTGGCCTTCTCTCTTCACTGGCTCCCACTCTCTGCTAAAGAGCAAGCTTATAAATGAGATGTGACAGGATGAAATGGGACCTGAAGTGATGGCGCGCCTGTGTGAATCCATTGCCCATCTCAGCAACTGCTTATGTCAAGGGGAGCTTGATGAAGCCGAGCATTGATCAGCTGCATCTGGCCCATCTGTATTTTCCCATGGCATGGATGGCTGAGCAAGAGTTGCAGCAGTCTAGTGCTGGTGGGAAACAGCTGGTGGCTCTTGCTGGACCAGGAGGCTATAAGCCACCTTCTCCACTGGTTGGGCAACTGAAATGTAGAGTGCTCTATGCATGGCCGGGATGCCCAACTGTATCCCCAGTACCAGTGCCCCTTTTGGTGGGGTGCAGGCTTTCCTTGCTTGGATATAGGAATTTGATTACCCTGCTGACTACCATATCCTCTCTGGAAATAGTGCTTCTGTTTTAGGACTTGTAATGTATGTCTTTGTTTGCTTTGCAAAGCTCAAATAACTAGATTAATCTATTAAACCTGTATAATGGGCTAGGAAGTTATCATAAATCAAGCAGAAATTGCCCTTGATATATTTTAAAAATAAGTATTATTAAAAGCCTACACTGAAGATAGAAAGCCCTAGAGGCTTCCTCTCACAGGGAAAGTATGTAAGATGTTGCAAACTATGATATTTCCTTTGTGTTTTAGACAAAAGGAAGTGTAGTGAGGGTTGTAATTTAGAGACACTTTCATAACGGGAACATAGGGAAGGGAGTTTAGAGATCATTCTTGAAAGTAAGGGCCATACCCAGGAGTGATAACAAGTCTCTATCCTTAATCCAACTGTTTGGCCATAAACAGTTCCATGAGGTGGTGGTCTGTTTGTGTGTTTGATTTAACCTTCATAGTATTAGTTTATGACATGAAATATAAAATGAAGACCAAACATACTTCTGAAGCTGGGACAAACACTGCTAAAATAACAACAATAATTCTTAGTCTTATTTGGGCAAGAAGAACCCCCTCTAAGAAAAGGAGCTCTAAATGCAGTCCAGCAGGATAAAAGACAACTTACAGAACTTCACAGCTCTGTTCCAGCAGATGTCTGGAAATGTTGCATAGAAGTAGGAAAAACAGACAGGTAAAGGTCCAAACTTTACTTGGTCATCATAAGGGCAAATAGAAATGTTCTTCAAGAACAAATTACTTGCCTCTTGGAGGGAAGTCGTGGCAGAGTTTCCATGTGTATGAGGGACTTGGATGCCCCTGCCTTTGCCAGGTGACTGTAATATGCTGGCAAGGTGGGCAGTTTGGACCGTCTCCTTTTTATTCCCAGTTTCTTGCCCAGGGATCAGACTAGATGCATGGTTCTGTGTGTGAGTGCAATTAGTATGCATTCTGTTCTATGCAGAGCTGCAGGGAAGCCCGTGCAAGGCGGGGAGCCGGGGATCCCCTGTCATTTCCCTTCCCAAATATTGTTCTCATTCCAAGGAAACACCTGATTGGCACAAATGTAAGCTTGGTTGAAATATAAATCGCAGTTGTGGGATTTGTTAGAATCACGGTGGACAGAGACCACTATGATTCCCCCCAACATGTTGTTCTCTTCCAAGGGGAATCAAATTTTCCTGCATAACCAAACATGTGTGCTGGTTGTATACATGTTGGGATTTGGAAATCAACAAGCTTTGAGATTCAGCTCAAAACTCTTTTCAGTTTATGCTCAGTTTAGATGACAAGTGGTTCTCCCCTTTCATTCGGGTTTAAGAGGTACTGAAAGGTCAGAATCTGGTCATATCCAAAGCAAAAACAATTTCATGTGCATATCATCCAGCCTTCACTTATACCATCAGCAGGTTAAGCAGATGCAAGAAAGCTTCAAGCTCCTGAATTACAGATACTTCCGTAGAAGATGCATTTATTTTCCAAGCAGATACAAAATGTTATCCTTCATATATAACAAGCCGGTTCAGCCAAGATATGACCTTCTGTAAAAGTGAAGAATCCCTGTTTCCTTTCGCATTGTGTCCCCCTGATCTGGTACACATTGATTTCCTACGTTCTCCAGTGTTGCAGGGTTGATCCGTGCAGTGCTCAGCAAGAGGATCCCAGGCTGTGCAATTCCATTATAGAAATGTGCTTTGGAACTCTGGGTGCACAGCAGGATTTGATCTTATCAGCCACTGATTGTCACCCTACCTCTCCACCCATAGAAGCTACATAATAATTGAATGTGAATTGCAGAAGCTGTGCCTTCAGAGTCATTATTGCCTTCTACTTCTCTTCTCTGGACCCGAGACACTCCTAGAGCTAATGTCAAATGTGATGCTATAGTATATGAAGTGTGCACAGGGCACTCTCTGTTTGCAGCTGCTGCCTGACCTTGAGCTGTTTCCCCTAGTGACCTCTACAATATGCACTGTCTCTCTGGACTTTGGGAAAGGAGCCTCGGGTCAGCTGCCATATGGTACTGCTTGTCGGCCTGATGCGCAGCTTCCAGTTCCACGGAGATCTGTCGAAAAAGCCCTGCAACCAGCTTGCCATCAGGTGTGCTGAACTGTGCATTCCCAGTCTTTATCTGCAGCCATCCGATGTTTGAAAAAATGCTGAGTTAAATGTTTAGTGCCTCATTAGCAAAAAGTTTGCCTTTGCACATATCTATCTTGCACTTTCTATGCCATCTTGACTGCTAAATAGCCTGGTTGCTCCCTCTTCCCCAAGTGCAGCGATCTGGGAATCAATCACCAGGACATAAATTTATCTCAAACAGAGGCAGAAATAGGGATGAAAAGTTTCAGCTGAGAATGTTGGAACATGGTAGAAAATGTTGTACCTCTAAAAAGTATTTACAGTGAGCCGCTATGAGTGCCCAGCAGATTTTGCTAGGGCTATCAATCAAATCATTCAGCTGCACAACTTCTATTTAAAAAAAACAAGATGGCTTGTTTAGTGAGCCACCCGGAAGCTACCGTCATTGGACAGACTCTATAGATAATAGAAATAATAATAGTCAGCGTTCCTATATTCCAAAAACTTGAGATCCAACAATTTGTGCCTGGTGATGTCAGACCCTTTGAAAGTATAAGCACTGAGTAGTGAATTAGGCCTAGGAGCATGGCCCAGAAGTAAAGATTTCATTGGGAGGTGAACCCTCTCATATTTTTTCCAGGTACTCCAACCAGGCATAGACTGTCATGATTCCATTGTGTGTGTAGGTGATTGTTTTGGCTAAGCTTTATTTTATTTATTTATTTATTTATACATACATACATGTATTTATAGGCCGCCCATAATTGCCGAGGACTTTCTAGGCTGCTTTGAAAGAAGCTTGCTAACAGGAAAGGGTGCTTTATAGTGGGGCAAGATTGCCTTGGGAAATACTGTCTTTGCTGGAGCTGTTGGTGTCCCAAGAATGAGGTCCAAAAGTCCTTTCCAGTTCCATGGCAATGCTTCTCTTCCTGAGAATGGAACAAAAAGTAACCACAAGCCAAAAGCCTGAGACCTGTAAACCCCGAATCCAACAACTATTCACATCCATACCTTGCAAATGACCAGCCCCTTGGAGAGAGGGCATAAAGAGGTGCTCATAGCATGCAAGGCAAAATAATTAGAGAATGAGTTTATGGTTCCCTTAACAGCTTTTAGGGGGCATAGAAAAAGTCAGACAAACAGATCAGACAGAGCTCCACCTGGGAGCTGGGGACTGGCTCTCCGGTCCCTCAGCCCAACCACCAGGCATTGAAAAACCACCCCGACTGCCTCTTCAAGGTCAGGAAATCAACCTAGATGAGGGGCGAGGGGAACAATTTGAAGGGGGGAGGGTAGAGGGGACTGGAGCTAAAACAACATAAGCCATGCTGACGGTCTTCTATCTAACTGAAATGCAGATCAGGAAGTGCAAGTATACAAGTTATCCCCCAGGTGTGGGGGCTTGTGACCGTTGAAAGCACAATCAGATCATGTAGCCTGCCAATAGAAATAAGGTGTCCTAAGACTAATAGATAACAAGGGTTGTAGAGCAAACGTGTTTATTGTTATAGAATGGCCAAATTCCCCTTGGTGAGATTCCAAGTAGTTGATTTGCAAAATACACTGGAGAATCCCCTGAGGGAAAAACTCAATAGTTTACTTTTTAAATGAACATTATTTTGAAATACAGACAACAAATAATATTAAAATGTATAACAACTCTAAATCACAGTGCAACAAAATGACTAGGACTATGTATCAGATTCAGGTGTGATCCAAAGCATGAGTAGTAAAGAGTTTTTTTGTTCAATTTGTTTGGGAACCAAGGAGAAGGGGGCTTCTCTTCAAAGCTGGCAGATCCAAACCTGGTCCACAGCAAGGCTTCACAACTGCAGGTTTCACTTCCAATAGAGTTTTTCAGACTTTATCTCCAAAGAGCCTTTGTTCTTGTTTCTTTAAACATTGCAGGGAGAAGGATTGCACAACTAGCAGTTCTCTCTTCTAACATCAGACCACATCCTACTGTGGGCTCCAATCACTGTGCTTTGGGGGAAAGCACAGATAGGACCACAAGATAGGTTTTACTTATTATTTTTTGCCCAACTCCACTGCTCCTCATGATGAAAAAGCTTTAAACTGGGTTTCAAACTGAAACTAGGTTTCAATTCAAGCTTCATAACTCAGTACTTATGAGTGATGGAAAGTTCTGCATCATTTTAACTTTATTGCCTGGGGACAGCCCCTTGTGATGTATGCAACTCCCATACAAATTGACAGAACAATTCAACAACATGGGGTGAAAAGGGAAGGGAAAGTAAAGCACACTGTTAAAAAATGGATGGAATGTGAGCAGAAGCTTGAAAGGTATCTACCTAGGCCATAGACAGAAATCATCACATCTTTTCTAAAACTGGAGTATCTTTTTGCTGTACTTGCTCAGTGATTGCATTGATAACCGTAGTCTTCTGAATGTTCTCCGTCATCTGCTGTTGAAAGGTAACTTGGCAGGCTTCTATTTACCCTTCTGTAAGGGCCCTCTTCCAGTAGGGCCCTTCTGATGTACGTATGCTACTGGCTCCTTTTATATAATCAATAAGCTGCAGCATCTCTGCTTTTCTTGCATCCAGCCAGCCTGCCTCATGCTGAGCTCCTTTTCATGAAGCAGATGTGGCTTGCTTATGCAGGGAACAGTTATGCTCATCCAGCAGGCAAAAGGCAATGAGACTGTTATGGCTCCAGCAGCCCTATTGACTCAACAACCTGGTTGGTGGTATATACCTCGGTGATGTAGCACTGGGTGCTTTCTGAAGGTTTCATTTTTCAATCCCGGGCATCTACAAGTATGACTAAGAAAGTCCTGTGGTGAGGTGTGAGAAATGCATTCCAGTTTCTTTTTGAACAGGACAAGTTTTATTTACATATTTATTTGCTTCTCTATCACCCCAAATTGCTATGGGTCATTTACAACAGTTCCTAAAATAGGACAATAATCCAGTAAAGACAACCATATTTTCCCCAAATACAGACATTAGAGGCCCTTTTTAATACTGTTTTAATACAGAGTAAACTGGTTAAACACCTGACATGGGTGGTCCCATCAAGCCCTTTGATATACTTCAATGTCTCATCTCAGAGGACTATTTTAAACTGTTGAGGTTAGATTTTGGGAAACTTCATCAAGCTCAAATTTTGCTGACCTTGGAAGACTTACTACCAGTCAATGTAGATCTGGAGTGTTGAACTTCTATCAGTCCACAGACCAAATTCATTTCAGGGAAGCTCTTTAAGGGCATATTTTAAGAGTTGTGCAAAAGCAAGGGTGAGTGTGGAAAATACCAACCTATTTTCAAACTCTTACTGCTAGCAACTGCACCTGAAGAGACTTTGACTTTTTAGAATGAGAGGCAGGGGGGAAACCCAGGCAAGCAGAAAACAACCGATGGTTCATGGAGGGACATGGACAGCTGGAGAATACTGGAGAGCCAGCTTTGACCCCAGCACTGAAGTTCTGCCCCTCTGCTGTAATTACTACATAAGATGAATTAATGGCTTGATTCAGGCTAACACAGCATTCTGTGTTTCTAGAATGTAGCAGTTATACAGAATCAAGGGGAGACTGCAAGAGGGAACTGGAAATAGCTAAGGAACAAAGAAAAGGCACAACATACTAACTGTTAAGGTGGGAAGAAAGTGAAAAATATACTCGATGGGAGGGAGCTCAAATATCATACAATTTAGTTGTAATAATCAGAAGGTCATGAATACTACATGTATTTGACATATAAAGGTTTTCTTAACACAGTGCTGAACCAGATTCTTCACAGATTTATGTCCCATTAACATCTTTACGATCAACCAAAAGTAGATTCGTAAATTTATCATTTATGAACTAATTTGGGCGAGCAAAATTGTTCAAAGAGGCATTCTGTCTGACTGTCTGTCCTTTGGTAGGAAATGCCTTTTTTATTTTTAATTTGTTAAATTTTTGTAGTATATTCTGCCAAAGTACCTGTGCAAGTTTCCAGTTTAAGACAGGAATAAGCTAATACCAGACCGGAAGAAGTGGGTAACAAGATAATTGTTTCTTTCAACAATGATAAAATAGATTTAGAACTGCACCTCCAATGTCCCATTCCATAAAAAGGCTATCAAATTAGGGTAGGAATTTCCCTAAATGTGGTTCCACCACCTTTAAAATCTGTCAGAAGAGTAAAAGGAGCCTGAAAAAGGAGTGTGGCAGGGAGGGGGATAGTGCTCAGAAATATTTTCATACATCTCTACTCTCTACACACTTTAAGTCTTTGGGTTCTAGGAGGTTAAAAATCAAAATGGAGCAGTGTTATTGGTAATTGTATTGTGTGTATGTGTGTGTTAATCATCATTATCCTAATGTCATTGTTAACATTTATAACCAACCCTCTTTAAATAGTTCAGGGCAGTGTGCGTGCAATTTTATTTCCATAAGCCAGAGAGCATGGCCATTTCCGCAGGGAAATGCCTCACTGGATCCAATTGGATTTATACATAGATAAGTGCCCCACAGGGAGTCAACATTTATAGGAAACTTTAAATATCATTTTAATAATTTATGCAAACAATAATGCTGTGAGATAAATTTTTAAAAATCCAGAGATGTCCAACAGTGTGTCTGTTGGACATCTGTGTGCATTTTTGTGGTGCTTCCATAACGCCCAACAATGGTGTCTGTATCATCAGTTGCTAATCTGGGATCTGAAAAACTCTGCCAAATGTTGAGAGCAGGACCGGCTCTATCATTTGGCAGGAAAAGCAAAACAGAAAAATCAAATGTGTTGCCAGATTGTGGCTACTTAGTTTTTGCTGCCAGGGAGCTTTTCTGTCACAAGTGAAGTGCCATGCTTGTGTGCTGTACACCTTGACCGCGTGGGGGGTGGGGGGTCATTTGCCGTGCAACCTTGGATAGCTCCATTGCTTCCTGCTTTTTTCATCAGGTCCAGAAGTGTGTCCACATTTCCCTTACCACCTGCTTTGCTTTGCTTTCCCTGGAGAGGGAGGGGAATAGTAATTTCAAAGGTGATTTATGCAAAGCAATATCATGGGGAAAGTAAACAAATCAGCATTCTTTGCAAGGGAATTTGCTGTGTTACAATTCTAGATGCACGCGCTCTCTCTCTCTCTCTCTCTCTCTATCTCTATCTCTATCTCTCCCCACCCCCACCAGTTTTTAAGCAAAAAAGCATAATGTCAGGAAATGTGATTGTAACGTGTACTCCCTGCCCCACCAGGATACCATCTGAGAATAAGCTCTTGGATTTGTCTCTTGTTATGGCGGAAAATGTGACAGTTAGCATTCATCCTTATCCCATCAGATGGTCAGCAGTTCTCATTTATCTCCTCCTCCCTTGACTTAGCGGCTCAAATTTAATATGTTTTTATCTACTTTAATATACTCATATTTTGAATGTAAAACTTAAATGTGCATAGCACTCAGCTTGCATATTTCAACCCACTTATAAGTTTCACTAACCACCCAGGATGCTTTTTATGGGTGCCCATGAAATAAAAAAGACATAAATTTGTATCTGATTTAAAATTTTATAACCAGAGTTACACTGAACATTAAGTAGGCTGGTTTTGGCTAATCCACGATGTTGTGAATTAAGACTTCACTAAAATGAAAATGAGAGGATGGCAGTTTCTGCCTTTCCCTCATATCCAGGTTGCTTCAACTACCAGAATCCCAGTTTGGGATGTGATATCTTCAGGAGGTGCAGTGCTATGTAGTGCTGAGAGTATTGGAATAGGACTCAGGAGATGCGGGTTCTGGTCCCCATTCAGCCACACCGGGCCAGTCACCAACTCTCAGCCATGGGTTATTGTGAATATATAATGAACAGAAGGTGCAATAACTCGTTTGGGTTCCTTGTAGCGGAGTATAAATATAATAAATAAAATTTGCCTACAAATTCTTCTAAAGTTATTTAGCAGATTTAAAGGTATGTAGCACAAAAAAACTGGAAATTATTTGTCTGATTTTTTAACTTTCAGTGCTTCACAAAAGGCCAGTATGCCTATAAATTTCACCAAATTCTGTCAAACAGGAATAAAAGAAGGGGAAGAAACCCAACTGCTTATGTCATTCATACTATGATCTACACCTTAATCAAGAAGCAGGATTCACCCAGGGACTATAGAAGAATTATATATTACTTCAAGGATTCCTAGGAGTGAAGGAGAAATTTGTTTGATTTTCCTTACTAGGCATATTTGCATAAATAATGTGAAACAAACATGTGAATTAAAATGAAATTATTTCTGAATTTTGCAATGCAGCGCTCTCTCTCTCTCTCTCTCTCTCTCTCTCTCTCTCTCTCTCTCTCTCGATATGCGTGTGTGTGTGTGTGTGTGTGTGTGTGTGTAAAGAGTACACCAAATATGTCTTTTTAATGTAATATACAAATTTCATTAAGCTGGTGCAAATTGTATGACAATGTGTATATTAGGCAAGAGCACACAAAGAAAAGTTAGGAAACCATGCACAAAAACATGTACAATGTTTGGTGTGAATTTTTATTAGATCACAAAGTAATAGGAAAAGCTGACAAGAGAATCTTATGTTGGGAATCAAGAACTGAGGAAAAACTGAGCAACTGAAGAAAACCAAAACTGAGGGATCTGTTCCAATGGTTTTGCTTGAACCTCTCAAGCAGGTGGGTGTTTCAATTATCTCCCAAGACCTATAAAGATTAAAAGCAGGAGAGTTTTAAGGAATTGAGCAGGATTAACACTGAAGATTTAAGGTGAAGGATTATCAGGGTGCCAATGCTCCACAGCAAAAAACCCAAGTAAATGTAGCTGTTCTGTGGCTTCAGTATGTGTATATGTTTGGCAGTTTGAAGCACTGGATATCTTTTCATCCCAGTGGGGTATTAACAGTCTTCCCTTTTTGATTTGAGACCACCTGGCATAAGCTGCAATGTCCAGGTTTAAAAAAAAACCAAACAAGGACAAGCTTTCTCTCATCTCTGCAGTACAGTATTCAGTCTGGGGTAGGAAGGAGGTCATTACCAGATCAAAGAGAGTGCTTCCTTTTATGTTTTGAATGCTAAGGCATTCAGTTAAGTAGCACACCAAAGACTTGAAATGGTGACGACCTCTTTTCATAGACAT
Organism: Varanus komodoensis; assembly: GCF_004798865.1. NCBI lineage: Eukaryota > Metazoa > Chordata > Lepidosauria > Squamata > Varanidae > Varanus > Varanus komodoensis. Next base: position 8,295,945 of record NW_025335762.1, read on the forward strand.
ACTGAAATAAATATCCACCATCATTTGGTGATCATTGATTTACCTTTTGTTTGTAAGTGAAATGTCTAAATAGGCCTTATCCTGTTCAGGTTGTTCCCTCAAAGGGGCAGAGTGATGGATGGACACACCAGCTCTTAGCCCAGATGGGCTCCCTCATTTGCATCCATGAGTTGGAGGCAATGCTAAAGCAAAGAGTCTTTTCTGTTTATGGAAGCTCCCTGGGAGATACAGAGCCCTGGGAGATCAGGGCTCTAGTTCATCCAGGAAGGCCCAAAGGGATAAAAGCCTGCAGCAATCTGACCTTCAGTTCATGAAGTTTGTTGAAGACAGTGATGAAGTGGCTCTACCGTTGTGGAAGTACAGAACTCATTAAATCTATTCTGTCTGTGTTTCATGAACTGCAAAGTGCTTTTCCTTTGGCCATCCAGTCATTGACAGAATGTGATCTGGTTTTTTTTAAACCAGAATTAACTGTTCCTAATGCAGGTTAGGACAGACAACACAGTTGCACACAGCTGGATGAACACAACCCCCTCCAAAGTGACCAACAGGTACATGAGAGCCCATGCACCAAAGAATCCAGACAGATCCATAGATGTTTGATCTCAGCAGAACCCATAGCAGATTTCTTCCCAGGTTGCATAATCATTCCCGGTCTCACTGATGAACATCATAACTGATCTCTGAAGTATATTAGAAGTCACCTTCCACCAAATCAAAGTGATGGTCTATGCTGCTTTCCCAGTGCTGCCCACCCTAATGCAAAGTAGATTTCCAGGGTCTCAATATGGAAAAAGCACTTCTGCCATTACGGAAATGCCAAGCAATTGAACTGAGGGTCTTCTGTATAAAGAGCCCTAGTTGCTAATGACATAGCCCTCCGCCACTAATCTCCTTCCCAAAGACGTAGACAAGACCATTGCATCCCCAGAGCAAATAAAGTGGGACCAGAATAAATTTCAGCTTCTCTCTCCCCAAAGCTGAAACTAGCACGTACACACACAGAGCCAGGCGTACTTCTCTTCAGAAAAACATGTTTTCAGAATTCAATTTTTATCAACCATGTGTGGTTTTGGGTTTGTTCTTTCAATCTAGGATTTTCACACTATCTGATTTCCAGTTGCTTTCCCCTTGTGAACAGACTGAAAAGACAGAGAGAACCAAGTGAGTGTAGAGACTTCAGGTGGTGAGATAAAACTTGATTGGTTTTATTTCAGAGTGATGTATCTTGGAGATGAAAGATAGATGGTCTGAAGCATTTTCACACAGATTTAAATATCCACAGAATCTCCAGCTTACATATGGAAAATAAATTACTTACATGGACTGGCAGGAAAACAAATAAGTAAGCAAGTTATAGGATCAAGCTTTGCAGCTACAAATAAAAAGTATGTTCTTTGAGCAAGAAGCCTAAGCAATGTCACTATACACTTTTTTGATTTTTTAAGGGACAAAAAGGATATCTATAAACAATGGAGCACTTTTCCACTGCACCTTGTTTCATACACAGTTCAGACTTTAGAAGCAAGCTTCTCTTAGAGGAGGTATAGCATCTCAGTGCCAGGGCTCATATCTGACCTGGCTGGGGTCCCAATCCAACCTTCCAGCATATCCCATTAAGCTATAATTCCTTCCTCTTGGTTCTGCCCTCCCTCTCTGAACTGCCAGTCATTTGCTCTTTTTCTGGTTTTTGTGCAACCTATCCTCCCGCTTTCTAAAGGACTGGCATTTTTCTCCAAAGGTTTGATTTCTGGCAATAAGAGCTGCAAGCATATAAAACAGCCTGAATGCCGATATTGGCCTTAACTTTGTCCTGTCCCAGCACTCAGCTGTAACCTCCAGAGCTTCTCTGGAATGGATCAAAAGAGATCCAATACCCTTTCATTTTCTGCAATATTCTTTCTTTCTATCATCATCATCAAGTCATCCTATGTTCATTTTTGGTTAAGGAAGCATCTGAAATCCCTGTCTCACCATTCTGTGGATCAAGAATTACTTTCCTGGATGTTCTAGCACAGACTTTGCCAACCGGGTACCTTCCAGGTGTATTGAATGGGACACCATCCAACACATTTGGAGAGCACTGGAGTAGAAAGGAATATGTGAAGATGAGAATCCAATGTCTTTGCTGGGCTCAGCTCCCTGGACTCCAGCCCACTTCCTCGCAGCCGAGATTCTGACTTCTCGGCAAGCATGCCAAGCATTCACCCAGGTGCCTGCCAATTAGAGAGCCTCATGAACACTGCATGAACAGCCGCCCTCTCCCATGGACATGACGTATGGCTTTTGTGCTGCACATACTGCAGAAGAAGGTTTCCAGTCTTGCAGCTGGACTTCCCTTGGCGTCTGGTGAACAAGAGAGAGCAAGATTCCAGGGGAAGACTGCTGCAAATATAGTTCTGCCATAACTTTTCTAGCTAGTTGACCTTTCTCCCATGATTCAGTACATTTTACTTTAGAAATAAAATACAATAAAGAATAGGGTAAGAGGAAAGGAGGATGATTGTCACTTATTCTTTACTGATTTATTTTCTAATTAGTATGAAAGGCTACACATAGAGTTTACTCATACATAGTTTGACTGGAGCATATTTTCTTCTCAACAGTGTATACACTTGTCAGCTTGCAGAACTACAAATGTGTAGCTTTTGATTGGTCTTGTGTTTGTAATTGTTAACCAGGCTTATTGATTTTTAAATGAATGATTTACTTCATTCTAGTATTTAGAACCTAAGCATTTAGATTACATCTATTTTAAGGGGTCTTACATGATAACAACAAACAACATTGTACAAGATTTGCAAATCAGCAAAACTCAAGTTTGCCAAAGTTCTCCCACTTTGAAGCTTTTTCTGACCCATGTCCACATGAGTTTGCAAGCTCACCTCCACATGAAAATCTGCATATTTTCATGCATGTTCCCTAAATTTATGCATTCTTTTCCCTTTGATTCAAGATGCATTTTTCACCATTCAACAGTATGAATTGTTTAATGCCCATTGCTTAAATGTGCACAAGCTGTTGAACTTTTGGGAGAGCGTGTGTTTGAGTTTGTTCTTGTTTTGGTTTCCAAATCACATTGTGAATTCAGAAATATAATATGATGTTTAAGTTTGTGTATCTGACTCCATGTTTGATTCAGAAGGTGCTGACTGCTCAAATTATTATTGCAATTGAACGGAACTGAATTCCTCATGCATCTCCATGAAAGGTGCATTCATGATACACAGACTATAAAACAAAAACACCCCATCTTAAAACAAGCAAGACAGCAAAGCAACTGGAAAATACTAGTGGATAGGTGAACTTCTCCCAACAGAAAATGTAATTTGCATATCAGGTTACAAATGCCCAATCTCATCTTGCATGAAGGTCCTCCATTATTCTGAGATCTCTTGCTGTTGAAAGGATTGCTGCTGAAGTTCAGATCTTTTCCTAGCCCACTGTTAGCTAGGGTTCACCCCCCTCCTGATGTCCAGCGTGGCTGCACAGGTTTCTTCTCAGGTAGACTTTCAGTTTGGAAGTGCTCCCAGGCATGAAGGCCATTGTGACTATTTGACATGAGGAGAGCTGTGCTAGTGCTATTATTACTATTATTATTATTAATATTAATATTATTATTATTACATTTTTATACTGCCCATAGCCAAAGCTCTCTAGGCAGTTGACAGCAATAATCATAGAATCATACACTCAGGTCACCCATCCCACTTCTGCACAGGCCTGACCCTGCTTAGCTTCCAAGATTAGGCAGGCTCAGGCACTTCAGGCTACATGGAAGCTAGCAAGAACAGTATGTAAAAGATGGAGCCACTCAGAATGAATGTGGATTTCATGGACGAAGTTTATGGCACAGCCAGGTAAGATCAGTACGCAGGCTGGTATTATGAACATCACCAATTCTACTAACAAACAGCTGAGGTTCAAGTCTTGACAGCATTACTAGATAATATGGCAATAAAAAGAACACAACTGACATAAAACAGGATACCACATAATATTGTAGCAAAGACAGCATGAATTTGCAGGGGAAATATAGATCACAATATACAACTCTTACTTTAAAGGGAAAAATGGTATGGGTGAAGGTTAGACATTTTAGCTAGTTTTGCTCAGCCCAAGCAAGATGTTGGCTCCCAAAATAGCCCATCACTTGCACCCTGCAAAACAAAAAGGAGTAGACTGCACCTCTTTTGTCAGGTACCTTATTACCACCCCTTTCCCGATCCCGTTTAATATTAAGGGAAGGGCAGGATTTGAAGGCACCCTTCCAGTCTTGCAATGCTGAACAAATTGTAATGGTAACTTTAATCAACCATGTTACGGGAATTTAATTTTGCAACTTTTTAGACTGACATGTAAATCAGAAATAATCTTAAGATTTCTTTTATGCATCAACATCTTATTCATTTTTTGCTGTTTGCTCTCTCTCTCTCTCTCTGTGTGTGTGTGCGTGTGTGTGTGTGTGTTTGAGAGAGGGGTGGGGAGAGAGAGGAAGGGAGGGAGGGGAGAGAGAGAGCTTTTTAAGGTTATGATACTGGAGTCACAAGTAAGACTTGATGCTGTTATTAGCACAGTTCCACTTGATGAATCCAATGCCACTATTTGCCCAATTTTGTGGGATCAATGTGAGATGCTGTGGCCTGATGACATGGACCAGGTACATGCAGCAATGCAAATGGCCCCGTGGTCTCTCAACCCTTGCCTCTCCCAGCTACTAAAAGCTACCCAAGGTGACATGGCTGGGTGGATCTGTGATAAATGCATCTCTGCATGCAGGGGTGATCGCTGCTGTCCTTAATGAGGTGGTAGTACAAACACCCAGTGGACAAAATGGAATTTGATAACTGAAACCCAGTTGCAAATAGCCTTCAGGAAAGTCATGGTGGGACAACAGCAAGCCTTCTTGGAGGATACCAAGTAATTAGTCCCATTTAAGCTGGGGGTTGATCAACTTGCAGGAATGAGCCCACCTTGCTGGAATTGAAGGATGGCTATTATCAGAAGAGGGGAAAACGGAGCAGGACTTTCTTAATTCTTCTCAGTTTTTCATTTTGATCCCACTGACCATGACAATCTCCTGACTTGACTCTGCAGGGAGGTGTGCGCAATTCCAGTCTTCCCTCTGTAGTTGTTTAATTTTCCCCAGCCCCCTGCAGGATACTGTTGTAACCTCTGGGAGCAGTCATTGGAGGACTGGAACAGAACACTACCAGTACATTGACCACACACAACTTTATCTTCCTTTGACAACTGAATCAGGAGAGGCTTTGCAAGTCCTGGATCAGTGCCCAGACTCAACGATAATCTGGATAAGAGCCAATAATCTGATACTGGATACTGAGCTGAGATTCATTCAGTGATGGGTGGAGGAAGCATTGCTGCACTGAGAAAACCCATAAAAAGGTGCCATAGCTTGCTAGAATACTAATCCCTGGAAATGATTTTCCAAAAAGTGCTTTCCCCCCATTTCCCCTTGGGGATGCAGTTGAGAAAATGGGTGGGGGGATACCTTACCATGTCTTTTGAGAACTTTGCCTAACCCCCCATTGCTAGCAAAATGTCTTCGGTTTTAGTCACAGTTCTTGATCTCCTGCAAGATTTTGTGAGGAGACAGGAAGTTCAACCGCTCCCTGCCCTTCATGGTATAATGCTCATTGACCACTCAGGTTCTGTTAAAGTGCTGGTTTATTGGAGAATTAACTGCTTGTTAGAACATAAAACAGTCCAAACCCAAAGAGGACAGCTCATTGACATTAACAGGAGAGACAAACATACATAGGCTTGCGATTCAGTCTAGGGCAGAGAGTGGCACCTCTGACATTCCCCTTGTGACCTTCCAGTACCCAGAGGGGTTGAAGGCCTCTCTTCCTTCCTTCCTTGACATTCCTGCCTCTCCTGCACAGGGAATACTGGCAAACATTCCTCTTGGCTCTGTAGCTGCTCTGAGTGTTGTTCCAGAATTCCCACTGGCTAAAGAGCTACCATGGCTTGGCAGCCCCCTTCCTGTGGGGCCAGCACTACCTCTTACCACCTGGAGCCCCATGCCTCTTCCCCAGCCTTGGGACACCTGACCAGCCCCAGCTTTCACCAACTCACCTTCCATCTCCAGCTGGCCAGCCTCTCCCTATGCTTTTCATCCTGTTCTTTTCCACATCCTTCCCTTGCATCTCTCATCAAAGGCAAGGACAGGATATGTACCTGGGTCCAGGAAGTCAATAACACCTCTCTGAGGGAGGGTTGGGTCCCAGCTTCCTTAAGGGAGGTGCTGATCAGACCCATCCTGAAGAGGGCAAACCTGGACCCAGAGATTGTCACCAGTTATAGCTAATATCCTGTTCTTGGGCAAACTGCTTGAGCAGGTGGTCGCCATACAACAGGCAAACTGGCCATGTGCAGAGTGGAAGGGCCACTGTTTCCTCTCCATCTGGCAGCCTCAGCAGTGACCATTAGCATTCCAAGGTGGAGTTCCCCGGAGCAGTGACACAGCACAGTGTCCAGCTCCTGTTGTATCTCCCTAGGACAGCCTTAGTAGTGACCCTTGATAGCAGATGGGATGGAGGCAAATGGAGTGAGAAGCTGCCACATCCTCACGCACGGATCCTGACATTGTCCCCAGAAGGATGTCAAACTCTTCAGCAGAGTGAACACTTTTTGAAAAAAAAGTTGACACTGGTGGCTAAAGCTAGTAAAAGCAAAATTATCTCATTAAACCTCTTCATTTGCTGCCTGAAAAACCCCTATTAAACTTCAGATGAGCTTAAGGAAGGGCATCAAGATGAATGGAGTGTGGCCATGTCAAATTGGAACTTTGCTGATTACATTATTCTCTTTTAAGGAAGTGGTTTTGGACCTTAAAATAATGCTGGGCAAATTAACCCAACCTGTAGATGGGGTGGATATGGAGCAGAAAGGGATTACCTGACAAAGAAGGCCCTGACAGAAGACAGTGCTTTAGGTCCATGGGAGGAAGTGTATGCAGGTCTGTTTGCTGGGAGGGAGAGTCGTGTAGTGGAACCATGGCACACAGGGACAAAGACCTAGTTCTCTTTGATTAGCCGATGTCATTGGCCATGCCCTCAAAATTCCAATTCCCACTGAGTTTAGCTGCATTCTTCACAGTTGTGGCAATGTAGAGCAGCCTTCCCCAAGCCTTCTCTAGACATGTTTGGATGGCAACAGCCAGGAGTCCTAGTCAATGGCCCTGCTGGATGGGAATTCTGGGAGTTGTGGTCCAAATGCCTCTGAAGGCCACCAGACTGGGGAAGGCTAGTACAGAGGCTTTCATCAGCAGCAATAAAGAATGATCAGTGATCCCTGCTGTAATTTAAAGAAGAATTTTGAAGTGGCCCGATGCTGAATGGACAACTAAAGCTAGGATTGCAGTGATCTTACTGGAATCCGGCTCTCTTTTGTTCATCAGAGTTCTTGTGCTCAGCCTTGGAAGGAAGCTGAGCAAAGAAAAAATCTGCAAACACTCAAAGAAATCATAAATCCTATCATGCAAATGGTAACCTTCTTCCATGGTATGTGGAACCACAACCAACCAAAGACCACAAGTTTCATGCACAGAATAGGGACACCGCTTGTTCAACAGCCATGTAAGCTTGATTCCTGGTGGGTGCCTTCACTGAACGTTTCGTGCTAAGTTGGACTCAGGGTCACAAGCAGGCCAGAGTCCAGGAACCCACTGAGGCAATCTGACATATTCCCACCCCCAAAGTGGGTTCTTCACACACCCCTAAGTAAGACCCCTTAGCTTCATGAAAGTCCCATTCCTAATAGAGATGAAAACTGCTTTGGCTTGTTAGTGGTGGCCTAAGGAAGACTCGATTTTGAAAAGCCTCCAACGATATGTTTAAATGGGAATCAATAAGCTGTGAATCCACATCAGGAAAGTAGTTCTGATGTAGTAGTTGGTGTTCAACTCCCTTCCCCCACACATGAACATCATGCACTCTGTGGAGAGAATGCTAGAGTTGCTGTTCTCCATTTGCAAGATGCCTAGAAGTTGAATCTCAGGGTCACAAATTGGGATGGACCGACCTCACAGAGATTGTCAGGTTTTAAGATTAAGTTCATTCTATTCCATTTCTGTATAGCTTGTGAGTTGTTGTTTTTTAAAAACCAGCTTTATTTTGTGCTCAGTTTTGAAAATGAATTCAAAATCATCTCCATTTTTTCCTAATGGGAATATTGCTTTACATGAACAGTTCATTGCCATCCTGGGGTGTGCATTCTTTGCAAATGTACACATTCTGTCAATATTTTACACAGGTGTGCATTTCCTGTGTGCATTGCATTCACTCTCCTTTCTTCTGGCAAGCTTCTTCACCATGCTGGGAAGAGGGCATATGTCAGTATAACTCTGCCTGAGCTCACATATTGGGTCTAGAAGTGTGACACGGCTACATTTCCATTAGAAACCCAACCCAATTTTTCACACATTCCTAGTTTCAGGTATGTAAAGACATACAGATGAGTACCGGGGTGCTAGGTAGTACACAGCCTGCAAGTTCAATTGTCAATGAGAGCCATTTTAAACTGCTCCAAGTTCTTTTGTAATGTCTGCAAGGGATGGCTGGGAAATATACAGGTGGCCTAGGACAGTTGGTCAAGTAGGACGGTTACCTGAGATGCCCAAGTGTGTGTGTGTGTGTGTGTGTGTGTGTGTGTGAGAGAGAGAGAGAGAGAGAGAGAGAATCTGCCACTCCTTCTTCTATTACTAATAACATGTATATGATTAGTAATACCTTTGAGACCAGTTCAATGTACCTCTGATCATTACTATGAATCTTATACAGTGAGATAAATTATCTGCAAGAAACATTTTAATATATTATTTATTAACTAATCATTAAATAAACGGTTGTATCACAGAGAAATAGAAATATATTTTTCAATGCAGTTTATTCCTTAAGTGGAAGATATAAAGGTGGGAAAAGAAGATTATATGGTGGTGGAAGCAAACATACAATTATCACAAGAAATGCAAACCTTGAGTATACACACTAGGCCCATTCTGACATAGTGCTCCTTGTTTACAGCTTATTCAGGCAAGGAGAGCGAAGTACTCTCAATTGCCTTTCCCTAGTTCCAGATTCGCATTAGTAAATCATTACTAACATCCATTTCATATATAACAAAAATTGTGATTTTAGAGACAGCACTAGAAAAGCACTGGATCCACTATATGAGGGAGAACAAAAAAGGGAAGAGTGCAGACCTGATGCGTATTCTTAGCTTATGAAACCCTGGATTATTCACTCCCATGGAGAGGTACAGTTGCTGAATCTTTTCCCATGCTCCCTGTCTTTTAAGACTCAACAAATGTAGCCTTTTCAGACTCCATTCTCTACACAGTTGGCTAAATGTAAAGTACATACTTGCAGTACATTAGAAGCTTAATAGTCTTATTCAAAGGGATGTTTGCAGTGTCGTTGTGTCATGCTGGTATTAAAAGATGCATTTGCACTGGCAATTTGCCATTGGTTTACTGCTAAAAGGATTTCTGTAGGATTCACAGCTGACCAGCAATTGTTTGGTTTTAAATTAGTCTTAGAAGATCCAACAGCAAGGTATGGGTATTTCCTCAGAGATTATCCTAAAAGAAGGCATGGATAAATCGGGGTGAAATATACTCTATCTGCCCTGCTGGGAGGAAAGAAAGAAGTAGAGAGGCCTTTTCGAAGGCAATCCCTAGGGGTATTGCTCGCTAGCCTATTGGAGTGAAAACAGCCTTCCAGTTCTCTAAAGACTCATGGACACTGTCCTCTTCAAGAGATGCACAAGGTCTATCTTAATCTGGCAGAATCAGATTCATATGATGGGGCAGATTGGGTGTGGGGTGCTGTAAATGTGTGCTCATGAGGAACTGAAGTCCAAAAAAGTACGGTAATAACTGAACAATTGCGATTAAAAAGTGGGGGAGCAGGTATTTGGTACAATACAATACTCCTGGAGCAGCATCCTATTGCCCTCATGGTCCAGAACTTGCCTAAAGAAAAATGACTGACACTTTCACACAATTACTTGGTGGGTACGTCTTCCCCGGACAATCTACCCTCTGCCTCCACTTTCACCAGCATATAGTATACGTGATACATGTGGATGCCTCACCATAGTAACCAAATATCCCAAAACAATATAACAATATAAAGTATAAACACTTAAAAGCATAAGACAAATGTTCATACAGAGGTGCAGAAATGTCCTATTGATCTGGACACATGCTCTTTTCTACATTTGTTGGTGGAAAAGCTTCCTTCTCAAGCTTTGACATCCTCAGAAGCATAGTTTTCACCTGGGCATATTCTGCTCTTTTGCCTATCAGAACTTAACAACTACTAATTGAGCCTTTTGTTCTCTTATTCTGAGAAATCTTAAAATCTAAGTTTTACCTGATTCGTGTGTTGCTTTTCAGGGACTGTACTTTAATTAAACATTAGAACATGCTTCTGACAGATATATGGTAAAACCCAAACAATACACATCCATGTTCTTCCATTTTCCTTTCAAAACCGTTTTGTGGATGCCATTTTCCAAAACTCCCAGAATGTGGGGCAACAATTAAGAGCAGTGTTAGGTAACAGGTGAAGCCTGTGGGTCACACATGGTTCCAACTGTTTCCCCCTTTCATTGTGTGTATGTGCAAATGCATTTTGAAGTATCTGTAAAGGATAGCTTCATATATCCTAGAGCCACCTGGCCAAAGGCCCGACATTGGCTTTTCTTGCAGTAGCATGCCCCTCAGCCTGGGCCCTGGATCTGGCAGTAAATTCTTCTCAAAGAAGCCAAGCAACTAGTTTTTTAAAAAACTGTTTATTTGAAGGGAAGGGTACAGAGGACTAAGATTTTAAATGTGGAGATGGGAGGGGAGCAAGGAATATAGTATGAAAGTAGCGAAGCATAACAAGGCAAAATGCAACCCAAATTCCCAAGGGTATAAAGTACAGTAATATCTCAGTTCATGAATGCTTCTGTTCACGAACAATTCAGTTTACAAAAAGAAAGTTCCAGAAAATTTTGCTTCCATTTGTGAACTACACATCAGGTGACAAACACTTCCCACAGCTCTTCCCACAGCTTTCTTGAAATATCCTATCCCCACTTTGCCCTGGAGCAGGGCTCCTGCACTGCCAATCTGGTAGGCTTAAGGGTCCCACCAAGCTTTCCGGGGAATGTTTGCTCTGCTTGCTTGGGCTGCAGCAGACCCCAAGATGATGCCATGCCGACCACCAGGGACATGGGTCATATTTTTGTGGTTAAAAAAAATGCATGTGTTGCAGAATGGATTAAGGTCCATAACATTGACCATTATGGGGAAATTTGATTCGGTTCGAGCACAATTTGGTTTGCAACCAAAATTGTGGAGCGAATTACAAGTTCGTGAACCGAGGTACCACTGTAAATCATTTTGCCAAAAAATAACAACACTAGCCCTACTCTACCTTGCCTAGGTCTTTGAAGAACAGAGGTCTACCAGGATTGGTAAGGAAAACAGCTTGGAGCAGCTCCCTGCCCAGAGGAGAAAAAAGCCCACCCCCAGTGCTTTGGTTTTAACCCCCACCCCAGCCAAGGTAATACGGTGATATCTAATTGCCAATCGAAGAGTGGCCCAAACCATTTCTTTGATAACCCCAACTCTGCTTCCATGGTCTAATCAAGAGAAAAAAATGCTGGATGAATTTATCCTTGATTTTCCTCTGATTTTCTCCACAGCTTCTTCTACAGAACTCTAAACTGGTTTACTTTAGCTTGGAACTAAGCTCTGTAGCACGAAGGACGGCTTTGCCATCAAACTTTGGTGGCAAACAGGTAAATCTGTCCCTTTTGGGGGGCATCCTATAGAATGTGGACCACAGTGGGTGCTGAGTAAAAATGGTCCCCATCCCTGAGACAGGAGGACAACAGAGCAAATAACATCCAGAAAATCACACTTCTTCTAAATGAAATAGTTTGACTGAGGGACGTTAGTAACTCTCACTTCATTCTTTAAGGGGAAAGATTCAATGTCATCTAGCAGGGTGATTTAAATGAAGTACGACAACTTGTTGTGTGTATGTGGGAGTATATGTGACCCTTCCAACTGCAGAGTTCCATTCTACACAAAATGTCCACTGTTCCTTGAGGTTTCTTCAAGTATGTTAATAGCAGAAACCCCTGGAGGCTGTCTTCAGATTTTCTATTAGGTTAGAGTAAGTTAGAAATATATTGCATTTCCAACATTCATTCATAGAGGTATGGCTCAGAAAACTGACTGTATCAGTTTATTAAGCAGCAGGCAGTGTATGAATATTCATTTTTCTTGACTTCATGTTATTTAAATAAATTTGGTAGGTAGCAAGTCTTTCTTGCAATTACTTTAGCTTTCCCATGTGTTGTTAGGCAACCTGAGATCCAGTGATACTTGTTCCTGTCCTTGGTCTCACCCTCTCCCAGTGTGATGGAAAACAATTTCCCTCCTATGAATTCTCTAATGTTAGATTTTGAGCACGTAATACACTAAAAAGTGTGCTAAAATGACCGGAGGCTTGCTAATTCCCCATTTTGAATTCCAATACTTACAGAAAATGCAAGTTTAGGGGAAACATTTAATGAAGATACATACATTTGCTCTGATATGGCAATACTGTTCCCAGTACTGGAGCTTCCTTTGCACATTACAAGGACTTGGTAATGGATTGGATTGGATCCTATCAGATTGTTCTTAATTTATTTGTTATCTATTCCAAGGAGTTCAGCATTACTTTTTACTCTTGTAATAACACCATAATATCAGCCTGAGCACTGCAGTAACAGAGTGGCAGAGTTATTCCTCATAGTAAGATCTTGTGAGAAACCCACTCCCTGTATTCTGACGTAGCTCAACAGTGCCTCCTAGAGCACATAAGGTTACCACCATGTCAAAAGAACATGGATATGCCAAGTCTTACTTTTCATTTCTCAATATACTCATTGTTATTTCATCAAAGTTTTGTTGAACAAGAACAATCCAGATCTTTTACAAGTCAAGTGTAGGGGTTGTTAAGATACTGGATTGAGCTACTGACCAATGGCATTTAAAAAATGGGGTGTGTCACACTCTTGAACAAAATAGGTCAACTTTTACTGAACTGTGACTCCCATTAAAGGTGCAATTTACTTTCACTCACAGGTTTCCTAAGAACGCTGAATCAGAAGTTCAAAGCTGTTTTCACCCTGAACATTTCTCCATATTCGTCTAAGTGGCAATTTCTTTCTAATGTACTGAACTGCACTAAAGCTACTCTTTGTCTTCTTGGGATATTCAACAAGATTTCATTAAGTGTTTTGTTTAGTTTTTGAGATCTGGGCAAGTAAATCTGAAGCACATCTCTTTTTCCTTTTCCCTGGTTAAGCTGTAGAGAAGAGACTTTTGAAATAGAGCTCAGAAACTCTTCCAAGAACTACATAGAGAACATTCAAGTAAAAATTCATATGTAGTGGCAAATCTTGGTTACAGGGGAGGGAGAGGGGGTGAGGGGGTGCCGGCTATAACTTGGCTACCTCATTAAAAGTAGGGGAAGCTTAATCTACTCACTGACATGTCTGCAACGTTTGACATTTGTGCCAAAATTTGTTTTGTCTGTGGATGGGCTAATTCCCCAAATGCAAACTCCTCTGAATTTTCTACAAAGTTTGCATTTCCCTGTAAAATACTCATTTATCTCCTGCACATTCTTGCACGGGCCAAATATTCCTACAAATATGCAGGTCTCTCATTGGTGAATGACTATCAGGACAGCTGATCGTCTACCTGACCTGACTACCTTACCAGAAAAGATTACTTCAAACATTCTAAAGAAGTACGTATATAAATGAATGAATGTTGTTGCTGTTGTTGTATCACTGATGGAATGTTGGGTGATTTCCCTGAAAATCCCATGCTTCATTCTTTCCTTATAAGAATGAACGTTCTAGCATGTCACTGAATCATTCACCGTTGGTGCACCTATACTCCACATGGTTGCTGGGGGCGGGGTGGGGGTTTGGTTCATGTTTGTTTCTTCTTTAAAGCTGCTGCGCTATTTTTGCAAGGGAACCTGGGATTTGAGAAACATCTTATTTTTATCTGATCTTAAAATATAGATGCCGCTTCTAAGATTTATGATCACCATAACAAAGCCAAGGCCGGGGTTTATTTCATAATGATCATTTTATGATTCTGGGGAAATGGCTGAGAAGGAAGTTAAACAAATGGATTTCCATACTAAATATCCTTCCAGCAGAGGGGTTTTAGTATGTTCTGGCATGCCTAGTGAACATTTCTCTTTCCCCTTGTCCAGTTATCAGAATTAGATTAATATTAATTGCTGGTCAAAACCCTTCTGGTTGCTTTTAAAGGGTTAGAAAGCAACAGTTTCATTGAATATGTTTGGGATGGAAATACAGATATGTGAGTTCCCTCAGGCTATTTTGCAGCCTAAAGTGACTCTTATCTCTCTCAAGTCATCCTACTGAGGCTGAAAATGGTATCACAATGGTCTGGACTTTAATAAGCCATTAAGAAATCAATCTCTTCTCCCTGACCCATTTATATAATGAAAAACTTTGCCCGTTTTAATGTAAGCAAGGGCAGGCATTTCTTGCAAAATGTGTACTACTGGGTAGGTCTGTATGGATGTGAATCTATTTTGCCTATATTTCACAGACTGTCAGGTAGCTTTTCTTTCTCCATCCACCATTTTGCTCTAATGCACATTCTAGCAAATTCCTGAAAATAAAGAAATCCTTCCAACATGTGTAAAGTCCCCCATGTGTATATTTTTATGCTTTAGCCTATGTGGGAAATGCTCATTTCAGTCACTGTTGTTATTATGGACTAAAGATGCAAAAAATATGTATCATGCAGACAAATAAGCAACCCCTAAACTCCCAAACCAAAGCAACACAAAAGCCCACAAACCCTTTGTGTTTCAGGAAGGCCAGTCCAATTGTGAGCCAGATTATTTATTATTCTTTATTATATTTCTACCCCACCTTTCTTCTGAGAAACTCAGGGCACCTTACACAATTTCTCTCCTCCTCCTCCCAGTTTTATCCTCACAACAAAGTCCTGTCAGTCAGGTTGGGCTGAGAATCTGTGACTGGCCCAAAGTCCCCAGTTGGCTCCATGATTGAGCAGGGACTGGAACCCAGACCTCTCAAGTCCCAGTCCCATGCTCTTAACCTCTAGTGGGCCAAATGAAAATTGTCTTTCAGCCATTCAGAGGGGGAATGACACAGAAGAGAGAGAGGCTGCAGTGGCTGATTATTCCCACCACTGCCAAAATAGTATTCAGAATTTCCTATATTCCCAAGATATTCCCAAAGGGCTGGATTGTTTCCAAAGACATCCATTGGGGAGCTGGATCATGGTACACACTTCCCACAAATCCCTGACCCTGAAATTTTCCAAGATTCTTTCCTTTTCAACCATTCTGATAACTGTGGCTTTCCCATGCCAACAGTACTGCTAACTAATGAAACCCTTCTCTTAACTTCAATATGTTTGGGACAAAGAGCAGAACTTCCTATTGACTGATATGGGAAAGTGGATATGCCCATCCTGAGAAGCTCCATGGTCCAGATTCCAGCGGACATGGGAGACTGGCAACTTGTATGCTAGCAGGACTTCTTATCTCTTGCAGCTTTAATTTTGAGTTTTACATGATCTATCATTGGTGCTGAACTCAAGATAAGTTCTGCATAATGGAGCACCATGAATAGCTTCTACCACCTGTGGACTAGATTAGGCAGATGGGCTCGAAGTTCCCTGCCACAGTTTTACACTTTCAGGAGACAAAACTGATCAACCATGGCAATTGTTGGAGGGTTTCCTGTGCTAGGAAAGTATAATGTTGAAGAAACACTGAGGACACGATTGTGATTCCTCAGTGTTATTTCCAGTATTGAAACTTTATGTTCTCACTGATAAGTCTCACACACGCAGGTATTTCTTTATTAGTCAAAGGCAAGTCAAGGTTAGCCTTGAGGAGAGGAGACATGAAAAGGAAATGAAACCAAGATGATAGCACTTCGCAAGGACTGTCCCATATGCATGCCACAGCCTGGCTATATCCTTTCTGTAATGAGGGGTCCAAAACTGAGCGCAACACTCCAGTTGCAGGCGCACCAGAGTCGTACAGAGTGGTAGTAATACCTCTCTTCATCTAGAAGCCACAGTTCTGGCAATGCAACCAAGGGTGGCGTTCTCCCTCTTGACTGCTGACTCATGTTTAGCCTGCAGTCAACCAGCACCCTGAGGTCCCTTTCACAAGTGCTGCTCTCCAGTCACTTGTCACCTAATCTGTACCTATGACAGCTATTCCTATGCCCCAAGTGCAAGACCTCGCACTTATCCACATTGAACGCCATCCTGTTGTCTCCTGCCCACTTCCATAGTCTGTCCAGATCCTTTTGGATCTGGAGTACCTGCTCTTCAGTTGCGGCCACTGCTCCAGTTTTAGTGTCGTCTGTGAATTTGATCAGCAGACTGTTCACCCCTTCTTCCAAGTCGTTAATGAAAAGATTAAACAGGATTGGCCCCAGGACAGAGCCCTGGAGGACCCCGCTTGTCACTGGCCACCATCCCGATGATTTCCCGCTAATGGTTACCTTCTGCTTCTGGTCAGTCAACCATGCCCTAATCCACCAGACTGTGCTTTGGTGTATCCCAAAACTCCTCAGTTTCTCCACCAGGATATCATGGGGCACTTTGTCAAAGGCCTTGCTGAAATCCAGGTATACCACATCCACTGCATCCCCTCCATCTAACCCTCTTGAAAAATTTTCATAGAATTCCACAAGGTTTGTCTGGCAGGAGCTGTTTTTGTGGAAGCCGTGTTGTGTGGCTGTCAGCCTCCCTTCCCTATCTAGCATCACTAGAGCTCTCTCTATTATGAGCCTTTCCATTGTTTTTTTCTAGGAAGGCATCCTAGATCCATTTGCCCCTCTTGCTATTCAGTCCCACCCATCTTTAATGCTCCAACTAAACTTGTATCTGAAGGTGGCACTATTGAACAATGGGTCTTTGCTGAAGACCTTCGTATAACCTGGGCAGGCTTGTATGAGAGAAGGAGCTCTTTCAAACAACCGGTCCAAAGCCATGCAGAACGTTATAGATCATAACCAGCATTTTGCACATGGTAGGCATGTCATGAGTGAAGCCAGCTGGGTTAGACTAGATGGCCCAGGGGACCCCTTCGGACTCGCTCTGTTTCTATGTTTCTATTTTGAATTGTGCCCAGAAACAGACGGGTAGCCAGTAAAGGTGTTGTTAGAAGGAAAGTCATGGTCTCCCTGTAACCAGCCAGAGCCAACACTCTGCTCACAATATCCTGAACTAGGTGAAGTTTTTGAACAGTTTTCAAAAGCAGCACCATGTCAAGTGCATCGCCATAGTCTGAATGAGAGCTACCCAAGGCACAAATGACTGTCACCAGATCATATATGACATAGCATAGTGGATCATGTACAAAACACACCCATTGCCCATTGTACTGGCCATGACAACATCTGGGCTGCAGTCCTGGTTGGAAAGTCCAATTCCATTCTAGCAATTCATAAAATAAGAAATAGAAAAGAAGGAACCAATCAAGCTGGCAATCAAGCTCTAGTAGAGCAGGAAGGCATTGCATTTTGTCACTGACAGATATTTTTAAAGGCTTTGCAAAACAACATAAAAGGAATATCTTATTAGCAGACTGAGGCTGGAACAGCACACTATGCAAATGATGCTTTCCAGAAGACATTTTTTATGGAAATTAATATCCTATATTCATTACCAGCTGCAAGATTAGAATTAGAGCTGTGTCAGTTATGTAATAGCACAAATAAAATCTTAGTGCAATCAAGCACCAATATATGGAAGAAATAGAATAATACACAGGGCAGGGCTGTGCACTCAGAATGCTTTGCTTTGCTCCTACATGCTGATCATGCTTTGTTATATCCTAACATGCCCCAAGACAAAGACTGGAAAGTAAACATGCAAGCTGCTTATGACACTTCCTATTTCAGTAAACACACAACAAGGGGGGGAATGGAATCTGGGCTCCTGTCCTGCAAGTTAAACATCAAACCATGGGATGGAGCAGAATGTGGCAATGTTTCAAGTGCTTCAGCCAGGCAAGCAGGAGGTTGGGAGCAATGCAGAATTAATTAGTACGTGCTGAACTTCTTTGTCAGCCTCCAGTGTCCCATCCCCTTTACCATATGCATTCATATTTATGAACCTAAAATATTTTGAAGTGGCTTCCCTGCACAGCAGGATCAGCAATGCAAGGCTGGGTCAAACAGAATTCCACTGTTGATGATGAAGGCTTTTAATACTAGCCCAAAATATTTTCTGCATCTCATTCAAAAATGTGTATGTGTGTGTGTGTGGGGGGGGTCCTTTATTTTGGATGCTGCTATTGTTAAAGGGGGTTTCTTAATGTACATCTGGGGCACAGAATTACAGGCACGTGCGCAGAAAGTGGCCCATGGAAGTCCTAATCTGACACCCAGCACTTTTCATCAAACCCAGGTGGAATAGTAGAAGTCCTCAACCAGGAATTCGCCTGGATGGGAGTCAACAAACTGAAGCTCAGACAAGAAGGTAAAGACCTGAATTTCAGGTGTGGCGGCTAATGCCAATAGTGGGAGGACTAAGTGTCAGGTGTGGAAATCACATTAGCATAGAAACCTCTTGATCTTCTGTCAGGAACAGCAACAGCAGCAACAGCAACAACAACAACAACAATAATAAATTAAATTGTGCACCATAGAAAACCATGATGGAAAACCACCACAGAACACCAGCGGGTGGAAATGACAAAGCTACTAGCAGCATGCATCATTAGTAAAAATCAGTGACTGCCAATAAGGTGCAGAAACCAATTTTAAACTGATGCTGTTAACATAAAAGCTCCTTAACAACTTGGGACCAGGATTTTGTGGGGTCACCTCACCCCTTATTTCCCTGTCCAGTTCTAGCAATCATGAGAAGGAGTGCTTCTGAGTGTTGAGTATTCCCTCAGGAACACATAAATTAAAGCATTGCATGTCACAGCATTCACACCCTAGAACACAGCACCAACTGTCATTATACAGCTTCCCACAGTTTCATCAGTTTGATGTCTTCTTAAGTCCCATATCTTTGCACAGGTTTTTCCTGAGATGTGAGCCAGCCAGTTAACATCTGTGCAGAACAACACAGTGGCTATATTCAGACAACATGATAAGCTATAGTTCTTTGGTCTTTTTTTCTTTACCATTGTTGGTCTCACATGTGGTCTGAACTCAGTTGTGGAATCTCACCATGGTAAGTTTCATCTTCAGGAACTCCCATAAACAGAAGTTTGTTCTACAGATTCTCTTTACCGCCATGGTTTTTCATGTTGTCTGAGCCCAGAATTGTGGTTTCCATAGTGCTGGTATGCAGCCACCTCAGAGTCCCCTCAGAACTGCAGCAACTGCAGCAGCCGCTCCAGCCATCCAACTTTTATGGGCAGATCAATGAGGAAGAAGCAGGCAACACAGGAAGAGAGCAATCGACCTTGGAACTGAATTTCAGGTGCAGTGGCTGATGGGATATGTGCCAATAACAGGAGGACTGAAACTATGATAATGTAGAAACTACTTGATCTTCTGTTGAGCAGATTATGGTAAAATCTATGGAATGTGCTCCCCAGAGAGGTCCGCCTGGTGCCGTCGTTATTTGCTTTTCGGCACCAGGCCAAGTCCTTTTTATTTAAACGTCATTTTAATTGTTAACATTATTTATTGATTTTATATCTTTGGCCAGGACATCTACAATTATATTATTTTATATGGTTAATTGTGTATTTATTTATTGTTGTGGGCCGCCCCAAGGCTTCGGTGAATGGGGCGGCAAAGAAGCTTGCTAAATAAATATCTTCAGATCATGATAACCATGCAGAATTGCTTGTCATGTTGTGTGTCTTTTTATTGCTGATTGGTACCTACCATTGTTTAGGTGCTACATTGTGATTTCTTGGTGTATTTTGGTAGGAATTATATGACTTGTTCATTGTTTTAAGCACTCCGGAGATATGTGTGTGTGTGGATAATAAATAAATGTTCATCTTTACTTGGGCAACTGAACTGGCCCTCAGTATAAGCTTTCCATGGTCATTGCTTCTCAAAGAGAAAATTTCTCATACTGCATCACTTACACCCCTCCTCACAAGATGCACAGGTAGTTTTCCCCACTGTACTTGTCTGCTGAACCAACTCAGCTTTGTATTTCTTTATTGCTGAATGCAGTTCAAAGAGATCAGATGATGAAGCGTACACCATTCTTGGCTGCCCATCCATCACTTTATTGGCTTTTTCGACCAGATGCTGTTAATTTCTCATGTGGAGTCCTTGAAGCCAAAATGAAATAAGCTTATTAAAGAGTGGCAAAGCAACATTGCTCTTGCTCTGAGCATATGGGTCATGCGTATGTCTCTGTGCAGCCAATCAAGACAGTGGGAGGTTCAGCAAGATAGGTTGTATCCTTGATGACCCATCCAATTTCTCTGTGTTATGCTTTAAAAACTTTTAATATGTGCTAAAGGTCAGGGACTATATTTATCACAAGAAAATATACTCCAATGATGGGGGGTTGTCTTCATTTTGACAACATAGTTACAAAGAGGGGAAAAACTCATTACTTGAGCTTTTTGATTACTGGAGTTACAGTAAAACCAGTTTCACTGAAAAGTACTTGCTACTTTTTTGGAGTTTAAACATGTTGGGTATGGCAATATAGTAACATAAGGTGCAGAAAGGGCAGAGGGGATTTTTCATTTTTTCATGTGGAAGTTCTTTGACTGATATCTACATTTTAGCTGCTTTGTGACCGCTTCTAGGTTTTGGAATTCCCTGTTAAGGGAAAGCATGCTAACCCGTTGCAGTTATCCTTCCACTGGAAGGCAAATAGATGCTTTATCTGGGCAGCCTCTTGGCATCTAAGAAATCAATACTATGTTCTCTGAACCATTCTAGGAGATGCAGCCAGCTCAGTGCTGCTCCAGGTCCCCAAAGTGAGGTAAATCAGCCAAGATTTTAGGGCTCATAATTGGCTTCCAGATGATGGAAATTAAGGCACAGTCTGTGTATCAGGTAGCACGTCTTGTACATGGTGCTGCTCAACCTAGATCAAAGGATCTATCCAGATGGATAATAAAGCTTAAGGGGGTTTGATATGGTCTGACTGGTGAATTACTAAGTGTTGCTCTATTTAATTTCTTTTCATGCAATTGTTTAGGATCCATATTGCAACGTGCTTGGATCACACCCTCCGCAAGCCATGCAACATGAATTACTAATTACAAACTTGCTCTAATGACTTCAATGGGTGTGTTCTGAGTATTACTAAATCTAGATTAGCCCATTATTTATAATTCACATTAGAAAAGATTAGACCCATTTTTGTCACTGCTTCCTCCTAACCAATCATGGCCCAGGGATTTCAACCAATGAATTTATCTGTTTAAAATGTATCCGTTGGTGGTGTCTTGGTTGAAGAATAAGGAACTGTTGAGTTTTCTCTGAAGGAGCCAAGAGTAGTGTAGAACATAATTCAGGGGGTGAGGGAGGAATTTGTGCAGCCAGGTGCATTGCAGAGGAAAGAGACCTCTCAAGAGAATTAGAGCTTAGTGAGGGCAGGCTGAAAAGAGCAGACCAGAGCAAGAACATCCCCCTTCATTCTCTGTCTTGTCTGCCAGAGGCACACACAAGGCAGCCTCGGACTGAACTTCGGCATCTTCACTGCAGACTTGCCCCATAGCAATTTCTCTTGCAGTGCACTGCTTAAGAGGAGACCTTGCTGGACATTCTGAAAGCAATGAAAAGTTTCCATAGATCACGTCATTGGAGGTCTGTCACAGTAGCAATACCCGCACTTTAGACAACCATCCTCTGTGCAGTTAAGGAAGAAGAAACTGTGGCTTCTTTAAAATGTTTCCTGAAAAAACACTTGTTCATCCAAGCAGGCTTTCCCTGACTTATAATTAAATCAACCTGCTCATGTACTGCTTGGTCTTCTAGTAATTTTAATTTTTTTTTCACATTGCTTTACTTTATATGTAACTTTAATATGAACCTTGTAGGGGATGCATTATCACAGAATCATAGAATAGTAGAGTTGGAATGGGTCTATAAGACCATTAAAACCACTTCCCTTGCTCAGTGCAGGATTCCAGCATCCCTGACAGATGGCTGTCCAAATTACTCCTAAATGTCTCTAGTGTGGGAGAGCCCACAAGTTCTTTGGGTCATTGGTTCCATTGCTGTGTTGCTCTAACTGTGAGGAAGTTCTTCCTGATGTCCCACTGAAAAGTGGCTCCCTGTAAATTGAGCCCCTTATTTTCTGTTCAGCACCCTGGGATGATCAAAAGGAGGTCCTCTCCCTCTTGTTTGTGACAGCCTTTCAAGTACTTGAAAATTACAATCATATGTCCCCTCAGTCTTCCCTTCTCAGGGCTAACCATACCCAATTCTTTCAATCTTGCCTCACAGGGCTTTTAGTCTCCTAATCATTTTTGTTGTCCTCCTCTGAACTTTTTCCAGTTTGTCTGCTTCTTTCCTAAGGTATGGTCCCCAGAACTGGACATATGGGGCTTATCTAGTGCCAGACAGAGGGGAACAAGTAACTTAAGTGTTTGGAAGCTATAATTCTATTAATGCAGCCCCCAAAAGCTGGGCTGGTTTGGTTGGTTGGTTGGTTGGGTGGGTGGTTGGTTTTTTGCAGTGATATCACATTGTTGGCTCATATTCAGTGTGTGATCTACATCAATTCGACAATCCTTCTCAATTATAGTATTGCTGAGCCGAGTTTCTCCCACCTTGTAACTGTGTATTTGTTTTCCTTTTTCTGAGTGTAGAACTTGGCATTTGTCCCTAGTGAATTTCATTCTGTTGTTTTCAGCCAGCGCTCCAGCCTATCAAGATCTCTTTGAATTTTGGTTCAGTCTTCCAAGGTATTAGCAATCCCACCTAATTTTGTGTTATCTGCAAATTTGAAGAGCATTCCCTTCACTTCTCATATTTAACTGGTATACAACTAGCACAAAGAAATAAATGTGATGCCAATGGGTGGCTTCTAAACAACTCTAATGAATAGATAAAAGACATAATAAGAAAGGGTCTCTTGGTAACTTCAACAGCAGTAGCTGTTGCAACTAGGGATAAACTAGGTAGTTCTATCAACAGTTTTTGCACACCAAAGCTAAATTGGAAACGCAAGAGTAAGGAGCACTCTATTTCTCAGTACAAACTGAGTAGAGGCTAAGAGCAAGAGGTGGTTGCTTCCTTCACACTGTTCTTTGTGGACCTCCTGGAAGAAGTTGGCTTGTCATTGTGGAAAACAAGATCCTACTGAACTAGAGAGAGCAGGGGTGTGGACCCTTTTGCAGCTTCATGGCTGAATTCCTGTTTGGAGAAGCATTGAGGGACCACAATTCAGTGATGTCCTGGGCCAAAGGGAAAATGTAGCATTGGTCCAAATTACCCAAGCCACTAGCAACTGCTTGGAATTAAGCTTCAGGAATTTCAAGCTTATAAAATGGAGAGCTACACAAACCACAAAGCCACCCAACAACTGGTAGTTGAAGGGAAAGGGTGTGGGGCCAAAATTAGGGCATGTTTTTATATTGGGTCACAAGATGGACAGATTTGGCTTCTGGATCTGAAATTCTGCATTTCAGTTCTGCATTTTACCTGATCCAGCAGGACTATGTGTTCTTAAATTTGACAAAACTTGGTGAAACTGAGATTTTATATTACTGCACTAAGAGAAAATTGTCTCTCTATGTGTACTTATACCACAGTATAGATATATAATTTATTATTTTACTGTTATGGCCAACTTTGTATAAATATAATTGCATTAATGTTCTGTTTTTCATTCCGTCTTATTTGCCTGTCTCAGCTACTTTGGGAGATAAAAAGTTGTTCTTTCTGTGCTTGTCTGCTTACTTGTACACATAATTCCATTCAGCAACTGAACTAAGTGTGAATGAACTGATATGAGGTAAAATACAAGTCTTTCACCAGTATGGGGCTATCTTTATGCAAAGATGATAAAAAGCCCTCTGGGCACCGTATGAAATTTTCCCAAGTGTTTCAATATTTATTGCCAAGAACTATTCTGTATTCCATCCTTTAAATGCCCTACATAAGATTCATCATTAATGGAAAATAGTCTTCTTTAATTAATGAAGGTTGGATATGTGTGTGTGTGTGTGTGTGTGTGTGTGTGTGTGTGTGTGTATGTGGGTCTACATTCACATAGATGGTCAATTTTCATGAAAGAATTTCTATCTTAAGGCCATCATAAAATCTGTCGATGAAGGATAGAAGAGCAAAGGCATAGTGACTAGGGATGGTTGAGAAATTTGCCTCATTAATTTTTTAAAAATAGGTTTACTAAGTTTATACACTCCAAATTGCCAGCTTTAATACACTTTGTACTTATACTTCCGAGCTTGTGACACATTTCATGAAACAATGTGTCCATTAACATAAAAAAGTGGGAAGGGGGAGAGTAAACTGAAATGTACACAAATACCCTTCAGTCACTGGGTACATGCAGAAACAGGTGTGTGCATTTGAAAGTTACATACAAAAATGCATATGGAACAAGGACAGAGTGTTCTTCACTGTGGAAATATAATATCCCCATCACTAGTTGGGACTCATCTTCATGCCTATGCCCAGTTACTGTAAGGTGTGAGGGGATGATCTTCCTTGCATTTTTCATTTTTCTCTTCTGTTATCTTAAATGACCAAATACGAACAAGGGGACCCTAGATCAGATCAAACCAGAACTTCTCCTAGAAAAAAAACTGGCAAAGCTGAGTCTGCCACATTTTCATAGAATCGTACAATAGTAGAGTTGGACGGGGTCAAGAAGGCCATCGAGTCCAACCCCCTGTTGTTGCAGGACACCCAGTTACACCATCCCACTCAGATGGCTCTTCAGTTTCTTTTTGAATGTCTCTGTGCGGGAGAGCCCACCACCTCTCTAGGCAGCTGGTTCCACTGTTGCTCTGACAGTGAGGAAGCTTTTCCTCATGTCTAGTTTGAATGTGGGTTGTTGCAACTTGAATTGATTATTCCATGTCCTACACTCTGGTATAATCATGAAAAGGCAAGGTTCACTGGAGAATACAATGATTCTATGGAAATTCCAAGGCAGAGGAAGAAAAGGAAAACAACATATGTGATGGATTGAAGCCACATAAAGA
Source organism: Varanus komodoensis (assembly GCF_004798865.1). Taxonomy (NCBI): domain Eukaryota; kingdom Metazoa; phylum Chordata; class Lepidosauria; order Squamata; family Varanidae; genus Varanus; species Varanus komodoensis. Next base: position 8,321,186 of record NW_025335762.1, read on the forward strand.
AGCAACAACCTTGAATTTACAACAGCTAAGCAGGGCTGCCAAGGATGGATCATTATGGGGTGCTTTCAAACATTGAATCACCTTAAGTCAGAGATTATTTGTTGAATTGAGATCTACTGATGTGCTGAGGATTTTTATTTATTCATTTATGAGTGTAAATTTTAAATAGTAGAATTTGGTCAAACAGAAGCAGAGCTTTCTGCATGTGGTAAACTGATAAGAAAAGGGTAGACTGCATATTTATTTTATTTATTCATTTAGGGAACTTCTATGCTACCCCATTCGCCAAAGCCTCAGGGCGGCTCACAAACATAAATAAATAACATCCTATAAAACAATATAATTTAACAGTATAAATTAAGTCGCCCTGGCCAAAGAATAAAATAAATAAATAAATAATATTAACAATTAAAATAACGTTTGAATAAAAAGGTCTTCACCTGGCGCCGAAAAACAAATAACGACAGCACCAGGCGGACCTCTCTGGGGAGCACATTCCATAGATTGGGCGCCACCGCAGAGAAAGCCCTCCTCCGAGTACTTACCCTCCTAATTTCCTTCACGGAGGGTTCCCGGAGAAGGGCCTCTCCCGCTGATCTCAAGGGCTGGGTGGGCATGTATGGACATAAGCGCATAGTGATTATTAAGAGTCCTGCTGAATCCAACCATGGCACCTTCTAGTCCAACATTTTGTTCACATAGTGGCCAACCAGCTTCCTGTGGGAAGCCCACAGAGAGGCCATGGGTGCAATAGAGCCCTCTTGCTCATGTTTCTTAGTAGCTGGTATTTAGTTACACTGCTTCCAACACTGGACAAACCTAGAGCCATTCTGATTACTTAGTTGATGATAGACTTCTCCCCTGTGAGTTTGCCTAGCATCTTTTTACAGCCATCCAGTGTGATGGTTAACACTACATTTTGTACCATAATGCTTTTTCTGGATAGTTGGATATATTATTTTCCACTGCTGGAGAGGAGATAATCAACCAATTTTACAAAAGCAAAACTATCCATTTTCAGATAGGTTAGATATGATATAGTGATAGCCAAATCAAACGCCATAACTTTACATTCTTGTCAAATAACAGCTCAGGGAGTTGGGAAACCCGTCTTTACTGCAGGTGCCCATGGCTGATACTTTAAATCAAAGTGATATGTTCAGTGGAAGTACATTTTTCAACCATGTGTTTAAAGTCATCGTGAACTGAAATATCAGCAGGGGTGATGCCCAAACCAATCAAAGGTTGGTGTTTCCCAGGCCCACAGACTGGATGCTAATCCCCATAGGAAAGAATATTGCACAGTTCCTCAGACTGTTGTAAAAAATTGGTGTTGTTTTCCCAGAATGGGAATGTTGTCATATCTGGGACAGAGTCCAGTTACCAGCCACCCAACATCCCCAAACAGTCTGTTTGCTAAACTACTCCATAGAGTAATCCAGAATTCAATGAACAAATAGGGGGGAAATCCCAATTTAAGCAATTTAACAGAGTACAAGCTTATTCTTTAGTAGGTTCAGCACACTCAGTGCCGCAAAGTGTATTCCTATGGACATTGCAAGCTTCCATTCACACACACACACACACACACACACACACACACACACACACACACACACACGAGGGAAGTATCTGGCAAATATAACAGACTCTAAAGGATGCCATTGCCCACAAACCCCAGAAATTTGGGCATATTAGTATAATTTAATTCCTGTCCAATTCCTTAGGGGTAGTGGCAAGTTGACTTAATTAACTCTTATGCCCTAAAGGTGGGAAAATGCCATTCATTGTCAAAGGACATGGTTTACTTCAATTTCTCAGTAGCATGCAAAATCATTTTAGGACTGGGAGCGTTCTGAATTGGGTAAGAAAACAGAAAGAGCTCATATAATTAACTATCCGGCCACTATCAGCTACATCAACGAAGGTTTCTTGCTGTCTGAACTTTTCTTCTGGTGCTGATAGCTAGTATAGGTGAAGATGGAAGGGGAGCTTCCCTTTGCTAGATCTGTGAAGGCATTTTATTTCTTTTTTGTTTAGGAAAAACAAGCCTTGAATTGCTCAGGGTGACTCAGAACAATCAGAACAATCCCATAAATGAATTAAAATCACAGCACACAAACAGAATTAATCTCCCCATTTAAGACATTCTAAATTAAAGGCTTACTGAACAACAAACCAACAATATGGAAAAATATCTACAAGGAAAGAAAAGTGCTTGCAAGAACATGGAAGTTAACCCATTGGCAAACAACAGGGATCGTTAAACAGTTTAAAGAGTACTCTGGAGTTAAACAGTCCTGGTGGAGTGAGGCACAGTTTAAAACAACTTAATACCCTCTATCCCCCAACTTAATACCATCAAAGAATTTAATATCTCCCAACTTAATACCCTCAGATACCAACTTCCATCAACCCTATCCAGCATGAACAATGAGCAGGAATGCTGGGAGTTGTAGTCCAAGAAAGGAACCCAGTTGGGATTCCAGATTCCTGTGTGGTTCCTCCGACAAGGCCCTTTCATCCTGATTACGTGTACTGCAGCCATGGCTGGGGCCAAGAGAACTCTCATATATTTTGAGGGACAGAGTAAAACTCATGAAAGGAGTGATAAGGGCAATATCCCAGTGCCAATTCTGAGGGAGTGGCAGGAAACAGCATTGAAATCAATGAGTACATCAGCTAGCTTTGTCAAGTCTTTTTGCTGAGTTGATACTACAAAACTGTCACTTTATTAATCAGGTATGTTTTGCGCAGTGGCTTCCAAAGAACACTATTCTGCCCTGGTCTTCATCAATTCCTTGCAATAAGGTTGCAGTTTAATAATCTCTTTCCCCTTGGGCTTTTTACAGTTGTGTTTTAGCTTCCTGATAATGCACTTGATTAATCAGTCTTGAGGAGGACTTCAGATTGTTCTATTACGAAGCTTAATTAAAAGGCAGAAATTAAAAAGGCTACTGGAAGGAAGATGCAGCCAGACAGAGGAACACTCTTGTTTTTGCTTTCATTTACTCCTGTACTCATATTCCCAGTGGGCTCCCCAGGAAGAGATGGCACAGTTTAAAACAAAAGAAGGTAGCAGTAGGGAGCTCTTCCTTACTGTCTGAACTGCAAGAGCTTCTGCCTACTTCACTTCATAACTCAGAATAAAACTTTTCTGATGGAATGTCAAGTTCACAGTCTTCCCATCATTATAAAAGGCTGAGATGAGGATTCAGATCACATCCCAGGAAGGAAAGAGAGTGCAGAGAGTGTGTGATTGGAGCGCATTCCATGATTGTTGTGATGAATGTATACATTATTCAAAAACACAGCAAGCAGAAAAGTGCTGCTTGTCTAGGACTGCAAAGCCTCTGGAATTACAGATGCTTCTACAGCCTAACCAAAAAAAAGTGAGGCAACTTTTCAAGAACACTTCCCCATCATGGCATCCAGCTACTTTTTAAAAAGCATTTGGGGTTAGCATCCCTCAAGTTGTGGGAAAGAGACACTCTTTTTAAAACGTTGCATTGGCTTACATACATTATTATATAAAGCTGATGCCAGTGAGGATGACAGAGAGTGAAGGCAATGTTTCCTGCCCTTACTCTGATTTGACTTGGTGCTATTACCATGATGTAATGGTAATATACAGGGGGCGGAGGCTTGTTGCAGAAGAATTCTTCACAAGGTTAAGGCAGATTTTGAGCTGAGACCTGCAAAGAATATCAGGAACAACAAAAAGGGCTTCTATCAACATGCAAATAGCAAGAGGAAGGGGAGATGGGTGGTGGGACCACTTAATAAGGAGGAAAGGGATTTGGTGACTGATGTGAGGGAACAGGCACAGATGCTAAGTGATTATTTTGCCTCTGTGTTCTCTCCAAAGCAGGACAGGGGAGACCTGCATTGAGAATCAGAAGAGGCCAGGGATTTAGGGGCACAGATTAGAATCACCCCCACCCCAGAAGTCGAGAAGCTCCTCAGGGCATTGGATGTTACAAAAGCACCGGGCCCTGATGGGTTACACCCAAGGGTACTTTGGGAATTGGCGGGGGTACTCTCACATCTTCTGGCCTCCATTTTTGTGGCCTTATGGAAAAGGGGTGAGGTTCTATAGGACTGGAGAGTGGTACCAGTGGTCCCTATTTTAAAAAGGGTAGTAGAGAGGACATGGGGAATTACAGGCCAGTTAGCCTTATGTCCATTGTGGGAAAGACATTGAAAAAGTTTATAATAGGAAATGCTCTGGAGTCCCTAGATAGGGAAGGGAGGTTGGTTTCCATGCAACATGGCTTCCACAAAAACAGGTCCTGCCAGACAAACCTTGTAGAATTCTATGTCAAGGTTTTGAGGTGGTTAGATGGAGGGGACATGGTAGATCTGGTTTACCTGGATTTCAGCAAGGCCTTTAACAAAGTGCCACATGATCTCCTGGTTGAGAAATTGAGGAGTTTTGTGATAGACCAATGCATTGTCCAATGGATCAGCTCATGGTTGATGTACTAAAAGCAGATCGTCAGTATTAGTGGGGAATAATCAGGATGGTGGAAGATGATGAGCAGGGTCCTCAGGGCTCTGTCCTGGGACTGATCCTGTTCAATCTTTTCATCAATGGCCTGCAAGCTGTTGTTGTTCAGTCACAAAGTGACTCTTCACAACCCCATGGACAGCATTTCTCCAGGTTTCCTGTCCACCACCATCCTCCAGAGTACGACCAAGCTCACACCCATTTCTCCAGTGACCCCATCCAGCCACCTCAACCTTTGCCATCCCCTTCTCCTTTGGCCTTCAATCATTCCCAGCATCAGGGTCTTTTCCAATGAGTCCTTCCTTGTCATTAAGTGGCCAAAGTATTTGAGCTTCAGCTTTAGTACCTGACTTTCTAAAGAGCAGTCAGGGTTGATTTCCTTTAGGATTGACTGATTTGGTCTCTTTGCAATGACCTGGAAAGAGGGGTTGACAAGTCTGTTGATCAGATTAGCAGATGATACTAAAATGGGGGCAGTGCCCACAACTGAGGAGCAAGTACTCTGGATCCAAAGTGATCTCAGCAGACAATGGAAGTGGGCTGGGGACAACAGGATGATGTGCAATGTGGATGAGTGCAAGGTCTTGCATCTGAGCCATAGGAATGAAGGTCATAAGTACAGGTTAGGGGACAAGTGGCTGGAGAGCAGCACCTGTGAAAAGTATCTTGGCATACTGGTTGACTAGGCTAAACATGAGTCTGCCGTGTGACATGGTGGTAAAGAGGGCAAATGCCAACCTAGGATGCATAGCCAGAAGCATGGCTTCTAGATTGAGAGAGATATTATTTCCACTGTGTATGACTCTAGTGCACCCGCAGCTGGAGTAGTGTGTTCAATTCTGGGCCCCTCGTTAGAAGAGGTATATAGTATAGTATAGTGTATGATTGGAATCGGTGTAGCAAAGGGCCTCAAGCAGTGACTGGCTTGCAGAGTAAGCCATATCAGAGGAGAATGAGGGAGCTAGGTCTTTTCAGCTTTGAGGAGACTCAGAGGGGACTTGTTAGTGATATGTGAGGGGGCGTGATGCATAGGTGGGTTTTTCCCCTGTGTTGGAGGGCAGGACATGTTCCAATGGAGCAAAGATCAGAGAACCAAGGTTCAATTTGGATGCCAGGAAGTACTTCCTGACAGCTAGGACCCCAACGGTATGGAATGGGCTTCCACAGGAGGTCGTTGAAGCCCCATTGGTGAGGGTGTTTAAGGATAGGCTGGACATACACATGGTAGGCATGTCATGAGCGGAGACATCTGGAGCTGGGGGTCAGACTAGATGGCTCAGAAGAATCCTTTTGACTCACTCTGTTTCTATTTTTCTATGTAGCAATGCCATATTGTGATGTTTCTAGGATATCACACAGCCATGGGTCCTGTGATTCAGTTGGGGTGGGATCACTTCAGAAAGAAGCCACTGTTGTGGTTTTGATTTGTTTTTGCTTTTTTTTTTCTTTTGGCAGAGGGGTTGTTCTTGTCTAAAGGCATGATATTGGCAAACAAGAGAAAGGAGCAGCCTGTGAACAAAGGATTGGAAAGATCAGGAAGCAAGGCTTTCGGCAACTTTTCCTACAAAATCTTTTTCTTTTTCTATCCTGAAAAAAATCACAAAATACACAAAAATACAGCTAAGCCAAATAACATTTGTCAAATAAATTATGTGTTACAGTTTGCCCACAATCAATCAGCGTCAACAAAATTGTATATGGGTCCCTTCTACAAGAAAACATACAAACTGAGTAGACTATTCTGAGACTTTGGAGCTTTGTTGAAGAAGCATGGTGATGATGGAGAAATGCATGCCTGCAGATTTGCCCCTGGATTTTGGCAAAGATTTTTGCAGATCAATGCTTGTTTGCCGCATCCGTGCTTGCCTTCATCTCTTCTTTTTTATTTTCTTGCATTTTTTCAGGCCATAGAACATTTAACACATGCACGTCCCCCACCATCATGATCAGTTACCACTGTACATGAACGCACATATTAAATCACAACACAAAAAGGTTTCTCGAAATGCTTCTGTAATCAACAGTATCTCTGTGGCAGCCATAGAATGTCAATCAGATGCCACAGCATTCATCCAGTCAGCAGAGTCATGTCTGTATTGTACTTCTTGTTTCACAGAGTTTTGATTCTGTGAAACTCTCCTTTCCCTAGCTTTTCTGTACATGAATTCTCTTTTACCCCTTCTGATTATACCGAGGCTTACATCAGGCTCATAACAAACAGAAGCTTCTGAAGCACAGTTATCTGGTTATTAACAGGCATCAAATAAAGCAGAAATAACTGTGCTCCAAAGGCATCTAATTCATGCCTCATCCTCACAATCAGGATTCAGAAGGGGCTACCTCCTAGTAATGGCTTTTATGGCTCTGATCAATGACCTTCTTGTGACTATAAAAAGAGGTCAACCCTCAGATGAGTGGAGAAAGCCTTTGTGTCAGAAAGTCAATGAACAAGCAATGTTTACCAAGGAGTCATCATTCAAAATCATGCTGCCCTGTACCACGCCATGACTGCAAACAGCCTTCTTGCATAAGGATGATAGACCGAATCAGCAAAGTCTCAATCAATGCAGGAAGGAGAGTGTGTGGTGAGCACTCAAACAGGATGTGAAGCAGAAGCATCCCATCCATCCTTGTCCCTGCTATGCAGCCAAAAATGTAAAACTAGACTCAGTTTTGGAGGGAGAAGCATCCCAAGTGTCCTTGGAGACCACTGCTTCCTATTTCAGGACCATACCAGATGTTCAGCTCTTACAAGATTGGGAATGTTTGCTTCTTGCTTTGAAAAACAGACCATTTTCTTATCAGAGGATTAATCTCTCCGGACTGCTATTTCTCCCCTCCTCCTTCATGGAAGCATGTCAGATTTAGCTTTGTTTTCTGCTGTAGCATATGATCCCCTCAACAGAAGTGAGGTCTTTACTGTGATCCCCTTAAAGGGGAGAGAGGAAGTCATATCTAGATGAAACATGCTCTAAAATGGTAACTGCTGGTACTCTTGCTATTTTAGCACAATGCACACCCAAAATACCAGTAAACACACTTATCTGGCAGAAATATATGCCCCTCCCCAATGCAAAGATGATTGCATCAATATATGCCCTCCCGCCCCTTGAGATCAGCAACAGATGCCCTTCTCTGGGAGCACTCTGTGAAGGATAATAGGAGGGTGAGTACCCGGAGGAGGGCTTTCTCTGTGGTGGTGCCCCACCTATGGAATGCGCTCCCCAGAGAGGTCCGCCTGGCGCTGTTGTTATTTGTTTCTCAGTGCCAGGCTAAGACCTTTTTATTTAAAACTTATTTTAATTGTTAATTTATTATGTAGGTTTTTTTTAAATTTTAAGCTGAGATGCACCAGGTTTTAATATTTTATTGTATAATTTTTATATGCTTTTGTTTGTTTTTGTTGTGAGCTGCCCCGAGGCTTTGTTGCGATGGGAGTGGCATAGAAATGTTTTAAATAAATAAATAAATAAATAAATAAATAAATAAATAAATAAATAAATACATATTTAGTGAATTAGTGAAAGTGTATTAAATGCTGAAATAAGCAGCTGCTTTTAAAATGGATGCAAGGAGTCAATTATTTTCTCCTGTGTTTTGACTGGTAAATAAAGTCAGCCTGGCAAGTAATGCTGGGAATACTACTTTTAAAGTCACAGAACAGCAAGGCAAATCCTTATGAAATTGCCCATAACATATTTCTTTCAGGATTTTGGAGTTCCAAATTACCTGGTCTGGTTCTAAAGTAGAATTGCTGCATTTGAAGTTTCATGCTGCTGCTGTTTTCCCCCGTAAATTTTGAACTGCATCCTGTACATAAACTGTCTGCATAATTGCCAGTTCCTTCATACCCCGCCCCATTCCTACATTAGAAATGAAGAAATCTGCTTCTTCATGTGATTGTACCGAGGTCTTTCTTGCTCCCATACATTTAAATAAAGACACAGTAGAGGTGACTGCAGGTGGCGCAGTGGTTTAAACCACTGGGCTGCTGGGCTGGTATATCAAAAGGTCACCGGTTTGAATCTGCACAATGGGGTGAGCTCCCGTACTCTGTCCCAGCTCCTGCCAACCTTGCAGTTCGAAAGCATGCAAATGCAAGTAGATGAAAAGGTACCACTTCGGTGGGCAGATAACAGCATTCCGTGCACTTCGGTGTTTAGTCTTGCCGGCCATATGACCACGGAGACTGTCTGTGAACAAACGCTGGCTCCCTCGGCTAGGAAATGGAGATGAGCACTGCCCCTAGAGTCAGACATGACTGGACTTAACGTCAAGGGGAAACCTTTACCTTTACCTTTTAGAGATGACAATATAGTAAGAAATAAACAATAAGTTTTAATAAACATTGCTTATGAATAATCTGTGAATGTTTTAAGATGAGGGAGGCCATGCTAAGTTATGGATAGTGTGGAAAAAGTGAAAAGCAATACTGGAGATTCAGGGCACATAAAAGGAAGTTTTCCTCCACAAAGGAAATAGTAAGACAATGACATTTGCTTCTACAGGATATAGCAATGATGGCCAACTTGGGACAGGTTTAAAAGGGGATTAGATATAATCATGGAGGCTACCATTCATGATGACTAAAGATTACACCCAGTATCAAAGATAGAATAAGTCTGTATACCAGTTGCTGAGGAAAAGAAGTGGGGAATAGTAATTGCCCTCATGTGCCACTTGTGGGTTTTGCGACACATTTGACTGACCACTCTCTGACCACACAGTGCTAGAATTAGATTGGGTTTATGCAAATAACTTTGATGTTTTCTTCTGCTTGCCCCAAGGCTACTGTCAAGAAAACAGATCAATGGATGGCTTAAGATCCCCCAAAACTATAAATAACTTCTTAGTAGCAGAATGCCTTATTTGATAAAACAATGATCTTTGCTTAAATAACAACATCTAAAGCCTGCATGCTCCTTACCTTGAACATTTCCTGTCTCAAGCCAAGCCTTATCCTTCAGATAAAGAATGCTGACATGTAATTTTCTATTAAGAGATAGAAGGGCCATTGGTCTAGTCAGAGAGGTCAGCTGTGTGGCTCTTTTTACTGATTAGAATAATCATCACCTTACACATAAGGTGATTTCAAGCATAAATCCATATTGTTAATGAAAGGAAAGAGGGCAGACAAAAGTGGGTCCCACCAGTCAACAACAGGATGGACAACTTCAGGAGGAATAAAGCCAGGACCAGGTGCTTTCCCTGTGTTCAGATGCAAGATCAAATCACTAATTTTGTACATGCTAACTGATGCTAATTCAAGGAACTCTAATGAGTTTTTGGTCTTTGATCAGTTAAAAGAGTGTTTATAGTATTAAAGACATTTTAAATGTTTTCCTACACATGAAGGAATGCAGCATTCAGAAATCTTCTCAGCCTCTGTCCTCCCAGGACCAATTGCCGGAATATGTTATTGTTTGTTAGAGGAAGCATCTATCAATGGCATCCAGGAGTCCAGGTTTATCCACTGTTTCTTACAAACAAATAAGTTGGGAGTTGCACTACTATTTTTTAACTGAAAAAAAATCTAGTAAGATACTAACAGGATGGTGTGGTGGTTAGAGTGTTGGACTGGAGACCTGGGAAACCAGGATCACACACCCAGCCATGAAGCTCAGTGGATGATTTTGAGCCAGCTACTTACTCTCAGCCCAACCTGCCAGACAGTTCTTGTGACATGGATAAAGATGTGAGCGGAGTATATCATGTGAGCGGAGCCGGCTGGTGCCAGAGGTCAGACTAGATGGCCCGGGAGACCCCTTCGGACTCGCTCTGTTTCTATGTTTCTATGTAAGATGGAGTGAAGGAGAACTATGTGAACTACATTGGGTTCCTCACAAGAAGAAAAAAATAGATGCAACTGTTATACTACTACTAATAATAATGATGCATTTTATATTGTCAATAGACCTTGCTTTGTTTATGAAATGCTGTGCCTTTCTTTGATTGTAGCTTATTGGCAACCATGACGTTTGAAATGCACACATTTTCAAAAGAACACAGAATGTCATTGGCCTTGGTAGAAGCTATTAACATTGACTTCAGGGAAACATATCCAGATGAAATGAGTGATGTGGTTTATTTTTTCTTTCAGTTTTGATTCAAGTTCATTCCTTTTTTAAAATAGTCAGTTCAGTCTGATAAGAACACCGATATGAAACTAAATGAGCAGAGGGAAGGATGGCCAAAGTAGTGATCAATGATCAATATCAAGTCAATCCCCCACTTCATTTTTTTTTTAACCAAAAACTAACACAGGTGCTGAAAGAATCCCATTATCAACCCTACTGTTTGCTGTGCACGTACACACACACACATACACACTTTCTCTGCAGAGAGACTTCTACTTAGATAAATCTTTAGGACAACACTGCCCCTTGCCACTTTCCTTTTCAGAGAAATTTCACTGTGACTTGAAAATAAAAACAGTCACCTATTCTGTCTTGTGTTTTCATAACCCACACCTGAAAAGTGCACTGAAATCAGGATGCCATGATAATCTGCCACCCTCCCTATAGCTACAATTCTATAGGGGAGTGAATGTGCAAGCAGACGCCATCTCTGGTGGTTCAGCTTTGAGAAATTGGTTAGGGACAATGCCAAATCATCTCAGCAGGGCTGGATTATGTTTGCCGATCTCCCGTTCACAGAAAGGTTTAGGGGGCATGCCCTTCCTCCACTCCCCTTTGAGAGGCAAGTTGACATTCCACATCGGAACAGCTGGTGCATGTTCCGGAGAAGAGAGATGCTCTTGGATAAGAGCAGTGCTGCGCTGTCATTTGCACATGGGTGGCACGACATCATTGTGAACAAAAAGCTGTTTCTTTTTTAAGCAAGAGAAATGTTTCTTATAACATTCCCTGTATGGTATGGAAATAACAATGCTGTGTGTTGCTAATCATATGAGTAAAATTCAATTTATGTTTCCTTCCATTCTTTCTTGGGATGAACCATATTCAGGACATTCATAGAAACCTCATTTGAATAAACAGTGTTGTTGAAAATAATCCTTCCCATTTTATCTTCCCCTCCCCCCTCCCCTTCCTTCCTTCCTTCCTTCCTTATCCCTTTTTTATTTCTTTTATAGGCTTTAGGGAACTTTTTTTACTTTTCAAGGCAGCCATATATGAATAGGGAGACTAACTGTTCCATAGCTCTGCCTTCGTTACCTTCTTTGCTAGCAATCTGAATTTATAACAGCACTGCATTTTTCACTCCACTAGCTCCACTCAGCAGTTTTTCAGTAGTGATCATCATGCAGTGCACCACATTTCATCTGTTGTCTTCCTAACAATTCCAGAACACAACAGGCTCACAATTACTGTTAAGAAAAACAGTCCTTTGTAATTATTTTATGTGTGAGTCTAAAACAATGCTTTGCAAATGACGAACCAGCATTCACATTCGGCATTAGTTGAATGTATTCTACTTAGTCTCATTTATTTGTCTCTTCTACTATATTCTCCACCCTACTTTATTCACATCATTATCAGTGCATTGTGGTTTGTGCAATAATAAGAAAAGTCAAGAGCAAAGAAGAAACAGGTAGAGAAATTATCAACAAGAATGCATAGCAGCCAATCAAATACTGAGAGAAGGGAAGAAGCTGAGTGAAATGATAACATCAACACAGGTGTGCAGAAGTTAGATTAATACAAGTTGGTTATCTAGGCATATCTCTTCCTAAATGAGACAGAAAACTAGATACTCTTCCATAAAAGGAAGGCTTCCAGCTTTCTACATACGCAGTTCCATTGTTGAATCTTTCCTGTCATCAAGCACTCTCAGCTGCAATCTACCCTTCTGTAGCTGAAGCCAGTTCGTAGAATCATACCAAATGAAGGTCAAAGGCTGGGAAACAGTTGGATGAGAGATAGGATAGCAGGGTCTGGGAAGAAGAAAGAAGAATGCCTATACCAAAACCAGGCTGTTCAGGACAGACCTCTGAAAGAGAAACTTTTGGACAGTATGGGCAGCTCACCAATGGGACCTATTACTTTGAAATATGGTGGCTTCCCCTTTACTGCAGCTTTTCAAGAAATCAGTAGGCAGCCATCTGGTGGGCTCCATCTAAGTCTGGATATTTTGAATGAAGGACAAGCTTGAATTAGATGGCTTGCAAGACCTCTTCAACTTTAGAGTTCTCCTTCTACTTAGAGCTGAGTGGAAGCAGCAGTTGTTGTTTTGGGCTTCCAGTGATTTTTCTTTTCCTCAGAGCAGGATCACATTTTCAACTTAAAATAAATGCTCTTTCAAACCCCTTGGCATTTCCAAATATCAGAATGTCATGGTTGCTTGGTGGAGCTGCTGGTTTCCCGTGCTTTAAAAGCCCACTCTTGCCTATAATGAGCTGTTAGGCATCAGTATGAACAACATCAAAGGGCCACAGCACTTTATTTTAAAAACCTGTTTGTTCCTCCCTCTGATCGAGCGGAAATGCAATCATTTAAGCATGTTTGTTCAAATCTAGTGTTGTAAAACCATTTTGATGACTCTCTGGCATCAGAAAAACATTTACTGTGCAATCAAAGGCTGAACATGGAAGATAAATGCTGTCCTGTACAGGGTAGATGGATGCAGAGCCTCAACACTGCCCTGCAAATCAGCTGGATGGATGATTATAGAAATCTAGCTGCAGTGTTTCAGAAGGGGGCTGGAGTGCCACTAGCGTAACACATGTCCTGGTAGCCTTGGCCTTCTCCCACCCTGTCCCCCAGAATGCCCCATTTTCTCCTCCTTCCAGGTCACTCATGGGACCTCAAAGAAGCTGCCAGGGAGACCCTTTCCATGGTAGCTGCATAGAGTGGAAGAGCAATCAGGAGTAAGCTCCCTAACTCCAAGGTGAGAACTCCATTCATTGATTCATTCATTCATTTATATGCCACCTATTTTGCTATGGAATCTCTAGCAGCTAACAAAAGACATTTAAAATACTTTATAAAACAATAAAACTATGACATAAATTAATATAAAACTGGATAAAATTACATTAAAAACAATACAAGTGGAGGGTTATGTAGCAACTATTAGGTATTAAAATGTCTTTTAAAGAGTAGGTCTCCTCCTGGCATCAAAAAGAGTACAAAGAAGGCAACTCTCCTTAGGGAGAGTGTTCCAAATGTGGGGACCAGCAGCAGAAAAGACTCTCCTCCCAGCAGCCACCCCTCTCATCTCCCTAAGAGATGACTCACACAAGAGGGCCCCCTACATTGGTCTTAAAGGCTGGGTGGGCATATATGGGTGCAGGTGCTCCTTTAGATAACTAGGACCGATGCCATTTAGGGCTTTATATATTAAAACAAGCACCTGGCCACAATTGGTAACTCTTTTAGTATAGGTGTTATAAGGGCCTCTCTAGGTGTTGCCATCACTAGCTGATCTGCCCAGTTCTGTACCGATTATAATTGCTGGATCATCTTCAAGGGCAGCCCCAGGTAGAGTACATTGCAATACTCTATTTTGGATGTTACCAGTGCATGGGTAACTCTTTTCAGGCTCTGTCTGTCCAGGTAGGGGTGAAGTCGATGAATCTGCCACAGCTGGAGAAAAGCACCCTTGGACTCCAAATTCACCTGGCATTCCAGAGACAAACCTAGGTCCAGGAGTACCCCCAGACTGCAGACGCTGTCCCTCATGGGGAAGTGCCACCCTGTCTAGGACAGGGCAATGCCCCTCCAGCAGGTCTGATGATCCCCCTTCTAATAGACCTCCATCTTGTCTGGATGGAGCCTCAGGTTGTTGGCCTTCAACCAGTCCATTATTGAGCTCAGTCCCCAGTTCAGGATGACAACAGCCTCACCTGGATGAGATGTAAAGGAGAGGTAGAGCTGAGTGTCACCGGCATATTGCCGAAACCTCAGCCCAAATCTCCAGAGGACCTCTCCCAGCGGCTTCATATAACTGTTAAAAAGCATGGAGGACAGTACCGAATCCTGCAGCACCCCATGATGCAACTACCACAGAGCAGAGCAACTGTCCCGCAGCACCACCTTCTGGACCCAGTCAGTCGGGTAGGAGCAGAACCACCACAAAATGGTGCCTCCCACTCCTACCCCAGCTAACCTGTCCAGTCGAAAACCATGGTTGATGGTGTCAAAAGCCACCAAGAGGTCAAGAAGAACCAACAGGGTTGCCCTTCCCTATCTCTCTCCCTTCAAAGGTCATCATACAGGGCAACCAAGCCCATCTCCATCCCAAACCCAGGCCTAAAGTCCAATTGAAATGGATCCAGATAATCCATATCCTCCAAGAGTGCCTGAAGCTCCTCAACCCCCACACACTCCAACACCTTGCCCAGGGAAGGGAGATGGGTCTATAGTTGTCACAGATCCATGGGTCCAGGCCCAGCCTTTTTAGGAGTGGCCTCACCACCACCTCCTTTAATTGGACAGGGACCACTCCCTCTCTTAGTGAGGCATTAACAGCTTCCTGGACCCAGGGCTAAACTCCATCCACAGACCTTCCAGTCAGCCAAGATGGGCAAGGGTCAAGTGAGCAAGTGGTAAGTTGAACAGAACTAAGCACCTGGCCACATCCTCAGGTCTCAATAACGGAAAATCATCCAACAACGGATCATCAGATGGTGCATTCAGAGATTGCATTGACTTTTTGACTTTGGACCTTGGAATCTAAAAAATCCTACAGCTATCTAGGGGGCATAGCATGCCTCTGTCCAGTATTTGAAGGATGCTTTTGTTTTCCTTATCCACACACACACACACAGATCTGTGGCTTCATTCCAGCCCTGTTCCTACTGTGTGATTTAACCAATCAACCAACGTTAACATGCCATCTAAAATGTCACTAAAGGAACTTGTGATTTAAAACATGCTCTTTAGAGAATAGCAGTTTTCTCTGTCTCATAGTTGGACACATTTACGCTCTTTCTCTTGTATGTGCACACATACCAACCCCCCACCACACACACACACACACACACACACAAGACAAGCAAGATTTTGGATCTTCTGAACATTTCTCTCTCCCATGACGGTACTTGGGAACTCTTGTTATTTTTGTCCTTTATGGCTGTACTGGAGTGTTATCTGGCAAAGACTAAGTTGCAGTGGCATGTATGCTCTTGCACATTGTGTCAAAATAATTTGTAGAGGCTTGCGAAAGTGCAGACAGTCTAGATGGACAAACGCAGTAATTTTATTCAGCAATGTTTCCAGTTTCATTGCCAGCAATTTGAGTTGAGCTGGAGTAGAGGGGTGGGGTTAATCAACTTAGTAAGGAAAGAGCTTTCATCTGTAAATGGTCCCTGCATTGCAGGCGTGAATCTCTGAACAATGAACGGAACTAGTAGAAAAACCTATCATTCTGCAGTAACATAAAAAAGCAGAAAGCAGCACAAGGAGAAAGGGGGAGAAGAGGAGGAAATAGCCCAACTAAATAACATGTAAAAATGATAGATGGGGTGCAAATATGCCAAAGAATTCTGTTGCCTGCTAGACCAGAAGAAATTGTTGTAAGCTATATGGCTCAATAGTATGATCCACATGGAAAGAAAGCAGAGAATCACTGAAACTTGGCACTGGATTGTTGAGAACTTGGCAGATTTGTGTCCTGCTAAAATCTATGGGTGCTGAATGTTGCATAAGTCCCATGTCTCCCTATTTACAACCCTCTCTAGTCACTGAGGTCATTGGTTGATATTCTTCTGGTGGTCTCACATGGGCCTTTGGCCGAACTGGAGTCCACCAGGAGAAGAACCTTCAGTGGAGCAGCTCCTACTTCTCCGGGTCAGACAGAAAACAACACTGTGCTGTTTTTGGTGACTGGTCAATAGAAGCATAGAAAAAGAGCGAGTCAGAAGGGACCTTCAGCCAGCTCTCCTCATAACTTGCCTACCATGTGCCCATCCAGCCTATCTTTGAACACCTTCACCAGTAGGGCATCAACCACCTACCATGGAAGCCCCTTCTATATCCTAGGGGTACTAACTGTCAGGACTGCTAAGGGTGTACTTGCTTCCAGAAGCCTTTCTGGCTGACCAGCCATGTTCTTAATGTTATTTTGTGGCTACTCTTCCATCTGTTTCATTTTTTTTACTCTTCAATTCATGGTCTTTCTGGATATGGATCCATATGAAAACTGTAACCAAATATATACCTTTCCTCCTGATCAGTCACCATTATTTTCTCTCTGCTTTTCGCCATTTATGAATTGTGCTATGAGACTTGGTTTGTGTAAGGGGTCAGTTAGAAGTGACACTGGATGCATTTCTGCATTTTGCATCTGAAAGGTACAGTTTATTTTGCATTTGGCAGGTATAGTAGTTTTTCTTTACATGCAATTAGGAGCCCTTGGAGCAGATCAGAAAGGAAAATTTAATACTGATGAATCCTGATGGAAATTGCTCTTCTGAGGCCGAAAGGAAGTGTCTGATCAGTGCAACTGGCTTGAATGCCCCTCTGTGCCTGCTTTAATCCAGTGATTACCCCCAGAGCCTCTATTTGCAGTTTACCTGCTTCCCCCACATCTCTAGAATCTCCAGTATAGATGTTCTTCCTGGAAGGCAGGAGGTGCAACTTCCCAGTGGCTTGCGGTTCTCAGCCAATGACAGAGGCTAGAATGGGCTTCCTTTGTAATATCTAGTCACATGGAAATATTTGTCTCAGGGATTTCTACCTCACCTAGTTTTCCTTCACTTAAAATCTTCAGTCCTGCCCTGCTATGCTATGCTATTTATGTATTACAAACATTTATATCCCATCCTTCCGACAAGTGCTCAGAACAGTTTACACAATGTAAAATTGCAATAATACAATAATAAAACCACAATTATTAAAACAATATAAAACAGTGCATTATAAACTAAGAGAAAAGAAAATGGAGGAAAAGAATAGAAAATGCAACTGTGAGGAAAGAAAAAAATCTTAAAACATCTAAAACCCTTGATTATTAAAATGATGATTAAATGAAAAGGTCTTTAGAGGGTGCCAGAAGGAGTAGAACATTGGCACCAGGTGGAGCTCTCTGGGGAGCGCATTCCATAGTCTGGGCACCACTGCAGAGAAGGCCCTCCTCTGAGTAGACACTCTCCATACTTCCTTCATAGAAAACTAGAAACAGAGCGAGTCAGAATGGGCCTCCTTGGCCATCTAGTCAGACCTCCGGCACCAGCCGGCTCCGTTCATGACATGCCCACCATGTGGATATCCAGCCTATCCTTCCTCCTTATTTAGTGGTCCCACCACTTGTCTCCCCTTCCTCTTCCTATTTACATGCTAAAAGAAGCCCTTTTTGTGGCTCTTGATATTCTTGGCAAGTCTCAGCTCGTAATCAGCCTTAGCTTTGCGAAGAATCCTTCTGCAACGGGCCTCCTCCTCCTGGTATACTCTTTTGTCTATTTGCCCCAGTACCCATTTCCTATGGAGGTTCCTCTTTCGTCTAATCCCTCCAACCACCTCCTTTTGCATCCATGGCGGCACTCTCCTCTGCCTCCCCACCTTACTGACTAGAGGTATCGTCAAGGCTTGCACCTCCAAAACCTCCCTTTTGAGTGCCATCCACCCCTCCTCAACTCGCTTACCTTCCAGTAACCTACCCCAGGAGACTTTCCCCAGTCTGGCCTTCAGTTGGCCAAAGTTGGCCCTCTTGAAGTCCCAGCTTCTAGTGCTCGACCTGCTGCCCGTCCCCAGTCCCCTGATCTCAAAGCAAAGGATGGAGTGATCACTCGCATCCAGAGCTCCCCTAATCTGTCCTTCATCTATCAGCTCCTCCCTATTGGTCAAGACCAAGTCAAGGATGTCTCCCCCCCTCGTCGCCTCTCAGATCCTCTGTGTGAAAAACCCTCCCTTGTTTTTGTACCAATTGAAGTATCTGGACCATTTTCAAGGGCAGCCCTGTGCTATGCTATGCATTTTAACAATTTTCCAAGAATAAATACAATGTTGATAATTTTCAGAAACCTTCAGCCTCCTTCCCAACTTCAATATTGTTACATTAGCTGCTTACCTTTCAACAGTGTATTTCAAATCTTTGCTAACAATCTATTTTGTTTCAGCAATCTTTTAAAAGAATTATCCAGTAAATGGCCACAGTGACTCACTCACTTGTGAACTAGCTCTAAAGTCTCATCTTCTATCATGCCTTCTTTGACAAAATTGTTCAGATGTCCTGCCTTCAAACAATGAGTCAGATTCAGAGATGTCTCTAGCATCTTATGAGTTGAACACTGGTGCCAAGGTAGTATTTATATTCATCGTAATCTCCCTGTCTTCCTTCAATAATCCTTTCATAACTTTGTGATCTAAAGGCCATACTTTCTCCTTGGCTGGCTTTTTGCGTGTGATGTAGTTAAAGTCTTGTTTAAAAAGAAAAAAGAAAAAAGAAAAAATGTTTTGATGCCTGATTCTGAATCTCTGAACTTGTTCTTAAAGATAGTTCAAAGATGTCCAGTGCCAATGTTCCTTGCGATTTATCAGGTGCAGTAAAATTTACTCAACCATGAGGAAATATGGCCAGGCTCTAAGAGATGCAAAAGCACTGGCAGTTTATATGACAGCTTTAACATGACAAAAGAAGAAGCAAAGAAGCTGATCTGTAGCACATGGAAATGATGGGTCATGTGGAAGTGGCAGATGCAGAATTAGGGGACCGCTGCTCCCAAAGACAGATGGACAGAGTTTGTGGAATGCATTCTATCGCTGTTTCATAGAGTGTGCAGCATCTCTCATTTCTGATGATGATGACGACGATATTTCCCCAGCTTACATAGCACCATGTTATCCTCAAAACAACAACTCCATGATGTAGGTTAGACTGAGAGTGAGTGAGCCACTGACCCAAAGACAGCCAGTGAACTTCATGACTAAGTGGAAACTAGAACCCAAATGTATAGGAATCTGACAATTTCATTCCTGTTTGCAAATGCACATTTGTGCTATCACAGATGTAGGCTAATGCATCTTTATGTGCCGGAGTCTGGTCTTGTTTTCTTTTTTAATGATCTGATGGCATTAGAATTAATGCACCTCAGCTACAGTGGGTCTGCTGTAAAATTCACAGGCAGCCTGCATAGAATCATAACTTATTTCTGTTGCAGATTTGTCCCTGTTCTCAAAATATCTCTGTTCACCTTGGCTGTATTGCAAGGGTGTCCTCCTCTGAGGACAGGGATGTTGAGGTCATGCAGTTCATATAACAGAAAATGGAGATGAATTTTTTTTTTTTTTGTATTTCCAAGAGAAATCCAAAAGAGGAGATAGATTTGAGAAAGTTCTGTAAGTGTGTGCGTGTGTGTGTGTGTGTGAGAGAGAGAGAGAGAGAGAGAAATATCCAATGGATTGTCATCTCTCCTTCCGTAGTGCTTCAGCTAGATTGCCACAACCCACCATTCAGCAAAAGTACAATGCAGGATCAAGAAGGTGAAGTTCCTTTCCACTGCTCCTCCTGTCCTTCATGGGATGCTTGTAATCCCTGGAGCTGGAGGATTGGCGTGTGCCCCCAAAAGAGGCTTCTCATAGCAACAGGGTCTCCTGAATCCTTAAGAAGTGTCAGCAAGCACATTTTAGCATTCCCCTATGTGCATCACATTCCTTTAATAAACTGACTTGTTTAATATTTCATCTTGTTTCTTGTGCTGGTGCACCTCTCACCCCTAGGCTGTTTACATCGGCTGCAAGGAGGTTTTAAAGTAATCTAGCAGAATTTGTGGTAGCAGAAAAGGGTTGGTTTGTGCAGCTCTGAGTTACAGAAGCACAGAGTTCCTTGGGCCCTGAAATACAAGCATTTGCTATGCCTAAGAAACACAACAGGGCAGATTGCAAGTGAATGTTCAATGTGCAATGCTTGCTAGTAGTAGTACTGAGCTTAGGAAATCTCCCATATATTTCCTCTTCCACTTTGAAATGAAATATGCTGCTAAAGAAGCAACCTGGCACTCTCTTCTCTCTCTCGTTCTCTCTCTCAATCTCTTTGTTAGGAGTGCAAGTGTTTCCTGGATATATTCAACTGTTGTCTCAGGGGGTAGCAAAGGAATAGCAGACATTTCACCTATAACCCCTTCCTCCAAATCCTATGTGGTTAAAATGATAGGATTTATTTACATATTCATGTACTGCCAAATAGCTAATTTTCTCTGGGAAGCTTTCAGCAAATCATTAAACAAATACAGTTAAAAAAAAGATAAATACAGTAACATAACAAAAATTCCTGTATGCAAATTTTACAACAGATCAAACAGTTTACAAAATAAAAATCAATAAAAACAAGTCCTGTGAATAGCTGTTGCATGCTATTGTGTGCCATTAAATGCCTAGGGACAGAGTGCCACTCTCCTCTGATGTTGAAAAAGATGACAGCGTTGGTGCCAGGCAGGCCTCAATGGGGAGGTCATTTCATAACTGGGCAACCACTGAGAAGCTCTCTTCGCTTTTGGCACTCTCTGAACCTCCCTGGGAGGTGTCACTCAGAAGAAGGCCTCATGTAGATTGCAGTGCCCTGGTAAATTCAAGAATGGGGGAGGCGTTCCAGTAAGCCTTGTGCTTGGAAGCAGGCAGGCAGCCAATTCAGGAAAGCCAGCAATTGTCCTGTGTTTGGACCTTCCAGGCCTAGTTCATTACTGAATCCAGGTTGCATTTGCACATCCCAGCTCCTGGGCAGCTCTCAAGCCCCACACAGAATGCATAGCAGTAGACTTCCCTTGGAGTTTACCAGAGCATACTTTGCTGAAGCCATATTATTCCTGTCTAAATAAGACTGCCTGGGCCACTAGATTTATAAACTGTTTTAATATGAAATGCAAATATATATTTACTGCACAAACTTCACTTAAGGAATGACTGTTTAAAAAGAAAGAAAAGAAATTCAATTCATCACAAACAGCAGTAAAATAAAATACTGTGCATTCTTCAAGACAGCAATATTTAAATGCAGAATGTTGTTTTCAAAAACATAGGTACTTAATAATGTGAATTTGCTGCTTGATAATTACATGTAGTAAAAGTGGGTACTGTTTGTGTCTGTCTCAAAGCAAAGCATTCAGAAAGGTAAATAACTTCTCTCAGGTAAAAGAAATAGCACTTTTGCTCTGATTTCTCTTATGGTTTTCATTGGGTTTGCATTTATTTTGTGTAATGGGAAATATTAACAATGAAAAAAAGATGTCAAAGAATGAATCTGGGTTAAAACGCACTGCTGTTTTCTGTATATTGACTAATTATTTTACAAAGACTTTAACTCATCATTACATTACTATAGTGCTATTGTACTTCTCTCACTTCATCAAACAATGAGAGGTTCAAAGGCAGAACTAGTTCATTTTGTTTCCACTGGGTGAACAGACAACTGGAAATTCAAGGCAACTTTGCCATATCATCTGTGCTGACAGCATACAAGCTGAGGATATGTGGAGATTAACAGTCATTTCTTGAAGTCAGAAGGTTTCTTAATGGAGTTGCATGGTAAAAAGATGCATTTATGTTAGATGGACCGCAAATATAGAATGAAGGCAAGCTGTAATGGTTTCTAACCTCCTCCACAGAGAAGAGGGGTTTACCCAGTGTCCTGAAGCCAAACACTTTTGGCTGCATTTCTATGCTAAAGGAACATCCTGTTTTCCACAGTGAGCAATATTGTGCTGCCAGGAACACCATGAGTAAGGTTATGAAGCTTACAGTCCCTTTGTCTTCTATGTAACAAAGTAATTCGAATTCAGAGATATGCCACCTCTGAAACTGGATGTGCTTCCAGCTTTGGTTTCCAACAGCCGTTTCTAGATTTGCCTTTGGTCCCCTTTCACAGAGGGCTTTCAAGTAATTTATTACTAAATTGTAAAGAGTTTTAAATTCAAACTCTTTACTTTGAATTTGGGTACTAGGAACTAGAGAAGTGTGAGGAATCCATTTTGCCGACAGGAATCTACCAGATACTCTGGCTGAGCTCCCTGGACTCCATCTTGCTTTCGCTTGGCCACGAGTTGACCTCCTTGTGATTGTGGCAGAGGCTGGTGGGGTGCTTGCCATTGATTGTAGTCTGGGTGACCACTGGGCAAGTGGCATGCCTCTTTCGTGCATATGATTTGTAGTCCTTGCCTGTGCTGCATGAGACTTGGAAGAAGATTGTCCATTGCACAAGCAAGCAGGCATTCTTCTGCATAGTTCAGGCTAGCATGTCAAGGCACATTTGCTAAGCGAGAAAGTCACTGGCTTGCAGACAGATGGATGACCACATGTGAAAACAGGTGGACTGGATGGCTTTCCAGGCCTCTTGCAATCCTTTCCATCCACTCCTCTCTACTCGTCTTACTTTTTAAGACAGGGCCAAGCACAAGAGGAAGTCCGTAAAATGACGGATGGATTCTGTGGACCTTCATCACAATGCTGCTATAAACTAGCACAAAGAACCCAATATCATCAAAAACAGCATCAGTTACAGGTACTTTCTGAATCAGTTAGAGGTACTTTCTGGTTTTTCAAATCATCTTGAAAGACACTCCACATGGGGCATTTATCACATTCAGAGAAAAAAAAATATTTTCCATGATAGTCAGTTCCTTACAGGTAGCATTGATACACCCGTTCTCTCTGCATAACACATCAGTAAAATACATTCTTTTGTCAGGTTGTGATTGTTTATGGATGATTTCAGCTTAGAGATTGCACTAGATTCCCAGTTATGTTCCTCTTAATAGCCATACAAGTCTATCCATACCTAATAGAGAAAGTACGCAATGGCAGATATAAAATAGTAAGCCAAGCATGGGATAAAACAACTCTAGTAAGAGAATCAACTGAGTTTCCCTCTCCAAATTATTTCAGCCTTCCTACTTAATGTGAAAGTTTTAATTATAAAATGCAGCGTATGAATCATACACAATAGCAAATGGCTTTCAGTGTAAATGCTGAGCTACTTTAAATATTCATTGCACAGGTTTGATACTCGGGAGAATTAATCAAACTGTCAGGCCTTAGACCAAGCACTGCTGTGAATACAAGCTAGTGTGCCATTGTTACTTAGCAACCATAACTGAAGAGGTTAAGGTAGAAACTGCTGTCATTTTCTTATTTGTGCAAGAAAAATCCCCTCCAACATTGTGTGTGTGTGTGTGAGAGAGAGAGAGGGGGAGGGGGAGGGGGAGGGGGAGAGATTCTTCTCCTAAGAGACAGTGTATTTTGCATGTTTTAATGTTTCTGATTTAAAGCTTACAAAATAACTTTCCTACAGGCTTATTTGAATGATGCATAGAACATGAATGTATATCAGTCGTGTGACCTGATCAGCAGCTATTAACCTGGAACAGGTGGAAAGGGTTCTAGTCTGGGGCAAGAAACAAGTTTGTTTGCTTTAGATGTTCCTGAGTAAATAGGATCAGGAGAAAAATTGGCAGGTGGGAGCTTCTGATTGGCTTGTATTCACCCAGTTATAAAGAATTTCCTGGGATTTGTTCTAAGAGTCCCCTTCTTAGAAGTGCTAATAAGATGATAACAACAAAAATTGCTTTTCAATCAGCACTGCTAGCAATAATATATGAGACTGCTTGTACCAACCATCTAGCCCAATGAGCAACAGGTATTCTTGAATTCAACCGGAGGGATTTCTTATTCCTGATGCTCACACTTGCTACAGGCAAGCTCACATTATGAAACTAGAGACGTTTGGCAATGCATGTTGGTTCATTCTGATCAATGTTCAAAATTGCATAATGTTGGGGAAAATGTTTGTAAAATGTGTATATCATGCAAAACTGCATACAGAGTACGAAAAAAGCTGCAGTCCTTGATTGTACATTTTCATGTGAACCTTAACAGACTTAACAGATTCCAGACTTAACAGAAGAGAAATTCTGGAAGTCTGAAATTAACCTAATCTAAAAATGTAAAAAGAGAGAGGGAAAAACTGAGAAACAAAAAATAATAAAGCCATAGGTATACTGAAGGTTATACAAGGCTAGCAAAGCCTTTTTTGATTTCCCAGATTATGTGGTTTGTTTAAGCTGTAGATGTCAGGGAGCTGTAGTTTCCCATTTTTATTATTTATGTATTATTAATTTCATTTCTATACTGCCAGTAGTGAGAGCTCCCAACATAGGTCATCCTACAGACCAATACAGGATGTTTCAGTGTGAGAAGCACACCTTGAACCCTGATTAAAATGGATCCAGATAATCAGTTTCATCCAAAAGTACCTGAAGTTGGCAACCACCCTCTTTACAACCTAGCCCAGGAAAGGAATATTTGCCACTGGTCTGTGGTTGTTCAGGAGAAGGTTTCCTAAGGCAGCATGGGGAAACTCCCTCTCACAAAGAGGCATTGATGACCTCCGTAGCTCAGGCAGTTATTCCTTCCTTCCTGGCTTTTACTTGAGGTAGGACTAATCTTGGGTATCAGCCCAAGTTATTTGGAACCCCAAAATCTGGACTAATAAACAGATTCAGGAAATTTCAGAAGCAGCTCTGAGGACCACATGACTGCTGGTCCCGCCTTTCTTCAGCCTACATTTCCCTATACATTAGTTGTTTATGTGGATGTATGACACAATGCTGTAAGGTGACTAAGAAAGAAATATCACAACATGCAGCTCCAGTAGTGTTTTCCATCATTCCGGCAAGACATATCAAGTGCTCTGTCTTTGAGCTGCCGTGTAAATTAAGTTTGAGAGGTAGAATATAAATATTTCAAGCAAATAATAGAAACTTGTCAATGAAAAGTATACCTCCCATAGAATCTGCCCAACAGAAGGTGCATATATCAGCAACTTCCATGGTGAAATTTCTCATGTCCCCTAATGTCATATTTTTGATGCTTTGCAAATGAAGCAATGGTTCCTGGGCAAGATATGCAAGAAGCAGCACAGAGCGTCCTCACAATCATGTCCCCATCAACAAGAAATCATCACCAGAAGATGACATACAACCCGCTGAACTGTATGTTCCCAAGAAAGACACTGCTTTCAGGGTACCTTGGGGCAGACCAAGAAGATCCTGGGACCTTGTGGGAGATGGCATCAAATGCATCCCCTTGAGATATACTGAACTCCATTTCTGAGATCAGGTTAGAGGACTACTTAGCCTTTGGCAGTGCTGACATCTAAAGATAAAAGCAAAGAGCCAGGCCAGGAAGAGAAATATTGGCTTGCAAAAGAGGGTTCCTTCTGAGTACAGGGTAAATTATGGGCAGGACCATTCTCACAAACAGGGCCTCTTCCAGAGTAGCTCTGATGGTCTGCAGTGTGGGCCCAAAGACCTTGGGCTCAAGGGGGTAGAGGAGGGGGGCCTGCAATCAGAACACCCACACTTATTTTGGAAGGGGTCCTCGGGAGGCATCTCTCAATCCCTTAAGTCAGGGTTCCCGTCCCTTCTCCACCACCTCTCAAGAGACTTAGTTTTGCTGGCTTGTGGCTGGCAGCTGCCACTGTGTTGGATTCCTGAATTTAATGAGTTAGGAACAGGACTGTTTTGTTGTTTGTTTGTTTTCTGACAGTTCCAAACAGTTCCTGGGAACTCCCTATCTGGAGAGGCCGACCAAACATGCACATGTGGCTGGAGAGCAGGGTATGAATGTAATACGAAAACCATTCATTCATAATAAATAAGATAAGAAGAAATAATTTATAGAAGCTGCCATAAAGAGATACCCTTATTTTGCATTCGTTACTCAACAGAAATTCAAAGTGTCAAAGCCCATAGGTTACATAATTTTGTATTGTGTTTGTAAGCCGACCCGAGGCTTCGGCAAGGGGCGGCATAGAAATGTTCTAATAATAATAATAATAATAATAATAATAATAATAATAATAATAAGTGTGACTTGGGGTGTGGCATTGATGAGGCATGACTTTGGGGTGGGGCTCTGACTATTACGAAGGGACCCTCCACTTCCAAATTAGCCACTACAGCACTGCTCAGGCTTAAAATATTTGGTCTCAGACCAAGAATTTCTGGATCAATGTCTGTGCCCCAGCTTGCACATCTCATTATCCTTGACTCCTTGCTCCTGCCTTTACTTGACCCCGTCTAAAATGAAACACTTGGGTAAATGCCACGGGCCACCAGGGCCAACCTGTGCTCCCCCCACCCCACACACATTGTGTTTAGCACTAAAAGGAGTTCTGGAGTTGCATAGCTTGACATACCAGCCCTGCCGTTTTGATTTGTTCATAATGCGTGTCTTGTATGCCATGGTATAGTGGGGGATAGAAACAGTGGTTCCATAGTATACAAGTATAGGTCTGTGGAGACTTTGTCAATGGAATCCACCTTATTTCTGCTCTCAGTACCTTGCTTACTTGACCTTACTTCTCTTCCAATATATTTTTTATTTATTTTATATTGTTAATTTTAATTTTATATTGTTATTTTTGTATTGTATTGTATTTTATTGTGTTGTAAGCCGCCCCAAGGTTTTGGCAAGGGGCAGCATAGAAATGTTCTAATAATAATAATAAAAAATCCATTGCATTGGATTCTTGGGAAGATCCTGCTTCAGGACTGCCTTTCCCCCCTCTGGATTACTAATACTGTGATTTGACCTTTTGTTTGCCTACTGACTTTGCTAAATGCATTTGCCTCTAGGTTGTTCTAGAGCTGAACCCCAATCAGCCAGGAAAGGACACTCACAAAACTTTTTTGTATGCAGCTCTTCTTGCAACATATTTCTTATTTTACCTACCCTTTAAAATATTCACAGTATCCCAAAGGGACTAGGCAATCTTCGCAATCCCAAGAGGGATGTGATTTCTCCCTGGTATGATGTGTTTGGTTCATTCTTTCAACCAAATAGTTTCCCTGCTGAGAAAGCTTGCCTGACCTCTCGCAGTACCATTTGCAACACTGTCTGCTGAAAGATTTGCCTGTGGCAATGGGTTAAAAATAATAGTGACTCTGAAAGTTTAATGACAGCTGGAGGGTAAATATTACTTTGACACAACTGGTTATCACACAAACAAGGCCAAGGTCCCACCACTTATAAAATAATAATGCCAAAAGAACTCAAGAATGTCAATGACCATACTGGTTTGTTTAAGCTGGGAGTTTATTTTCATTCATTTAAAGTGGTCATGAGAGGAAATAGCAATCCTCCTTGAAGAAGAACTTCTATAAAAGGCTTCAATATAATATTAAATCATTGGGGAACTTACATTCAGTTCAAATTAAATTTCAGCTAGTGTTAGAATACTGTGGGAATATATGAGGTTTTGTTCATGTTCACAAATCATGTAAACATGCCCCATCACAACCCAGAATACAAATGCAAGCAGGAATGCAATTTCTGGAACCTTCTTGCACTTTCCTGAACTTGTTTCAGGTTGGAAAATGCACACTTGCAAAAATGAGCACTTCCAAAAATATGCAAAACCTCCTAAATCTGCATGTTCAAACTTTAGCATTTGGAGGAAAATCCAAGAGGAAAGGGAAAGGGAAACAACACCGAGGAACACAAATAAGGGAATATGACCTTCAAGGAAGAATTCAGAGAACCTCAATGAACCTGAACATTGCATGTTTCTCCACCTCTAGAACAGTAAGTGGGTGAAATATTTTGCTCATCCCCTTAGAGCATAATAAAACATTCCATTTGATCAAGAACACACACTTTCCATGCTGCGTTTTCATGGCATGGATTAAGCTAGCATTTAAGAGCCGGAACCCCTTCTGTATTACTCTCGGACCCTAGTCCAGCCAAGACCACACTGTTCAGTTTACAGAATAGCCAGGAAGAGACAAAACCAAAAGATGAAATATAGTTTATTCAAATATGAATAATGTTGGAATATGAATATCAATAAGCAGTCAAAGATAAAATAAACAGTCTAACAGTCAAACTCAAAAGGAGGATTTCCGAATACAATGGTTGTTTGTCTGGGGCAGTATATTGCTTGGAGATAGCCTGTTCATCCCAAACTGAAAGCTAAAGAATGAGCTAACAAGCTAGGTATTCTGTAGAGCTCTCATCCCTCTTCTTTTAGAGGCTGTCACTAAACCACAAGCTTACTCTCTTTCCTTGGAGACAAAGGAAGCAAAGCTGCTTCAGTAAAGTAAACTGTTGCATTTGTTACAGCAAAAGCAGCCCTTATCTAGGATTATAACTGAGGAAGGTTGTTTGAAGACAATTATCTCTGATATTTTCGCAACTGGTACAAGCAAAGGCTCTGCATAAAAATCCTGACATGGCTCTAAAAAACTGGTTTCTGGACACTGAAAATTCAGTATACTATGTGTTGAACCATACTTTTCTTCCTAGTCTTCTGTTACATCTTTCCAATGCCTAGAACTTTTTTCTACTAATTGGTTTCATCCAATCCACTTTCAACCAGGGATGAAATAATTTCCCCATCCTATTCCTTTATTCACCTGCCTCCCTCTGCCATTTTCCACTTCTTTTGAATTCCTGTTTGACAAGAAGCATGTGTACAGCATTCTTTCCAGAAGTGGATCATGCCCAGCTTGACCCCAAACTGCAGAAAGAAGCTTGAACATGGTCCACAACTTTATCACATGCCACCAGCATTTATTTTCACGAACATCTTTACTTCTCCATAATCATGTGACTATCCTTTATGGTGAGATTTTGGAGGACAGTCTTACCTTCTTCAAGTAACCCTGGCCCACTGTCTCGTGTCATTTTTGCCTGTTCACTTTCATCCCCCCCCCCCCCATTTTTCTTTCTTACTTACATGTCCCTTAGAGGCAATCTGTTGAACATAATGGCAGGGAAGGATCAGCAAGGGTAAAACTAAAACTGAGCACAGCCAGAATTAAAATTGATCCATTCCTCTGTCTCTGTTTCTGCCAGCCTCTTCTCTTCTCCTGTCCCTGTGCTCTACTAGCATAGTAGAGTCCTGAAAGATCAGCTGTTTCCCTCACTCATTCTGTCATTTAATCTGTCTTACCTTTGTTTTCAGTATAGCAAATGAACCATCCACAGAGGATTCCACATTATCTGGGATGGTGGCTATATAGCGAAAGTTTTGTCTTTCCCCCCTGGAGGAAAGAATATTCTATGTCCCCTGGTATGACCCCTCTCTCAGAGACTGGAGAATTGCAGCTTTAATATTTCAGTGGTTCATATTACATGCTTACTTAGTAATGTTTCTAGTTGGAACTAATCTCCATCTCTCTGTGTGTGAGATACAAACACACACACACACAGAGAGACAGAGAGAGAGGGGAAGAATTCTGAATTATCTGCCATATCTCCAGGGCTATCTCTGAGGTTCTGTGAGACCTGCCTCTTGCATTTGCTCAGCCATCAAATGTCTGCACTCACTTTCCTTTACTCACTTGGTGTCACTCACTTGCTTAACTAAGCACAGGCAGCAGAATTCTTTGGACATGGAACAATGGCACAATGGGCCTGGATACGATGTAACTGGTGTGGTGCTTTAAAAAAGGCATCGATGCTAAAATTATTCTCTACACAGGGTGCAAAATAAACAAACAAATAAAAAACACTACTTAGCACTCAAGCACTAAGTGTCTGCAAATTGCTATCAGTTCCCACAAGCCCAAGATTGTTCAGTCCCATTTCTGTGAATTGATGCTAGAAAGACTCTTTCTCTCCTCCCAAATAGCAACATAGAAATCAGCTCTTTATTTGGACAGATGCTTCTCCTTGGAGTTCTCCATGGAGGACTATTGAATATTCATAGTATTCTTTAGTCTGCACCCTAAGGGATTGCCTGGAGTTTGACCACCAAAGCAAAAGAGGGCAGGGCCCAGCTTATGACAAACAGGTCGAGTTCTTTGGAAAGGCTGTGAATGGTGCAGCAGGGGTATGGGTGGGCAACCAGGGTGGAGGAGAAGATCAATAAGACAAAGGGGTGTAAAGGAGAGAGAATGAGAGATTCTCATGAAAGCCCTGTTTGTGTTTGAGCTAGAGAAAACACACAGACCGTGCCAATACGAACACAGCAGGGACACAAACACAAAGAAACTTAGAAACATAGCAAGTCAGAAGGGAGCTCCCAGGCCAACTACTCTGATCCCTGGCTCCATCCAGTTACACTCGTGACATGCCTGCCATGTGCATGTCCAGTCTATCCTTGAACACCCTCACCAGTGGGACTTCAACCACCTCCCATAGAAGCCCATTCCAGGGGTCCTAACCATTGGGAAGTACTTCCTGGCATCCATCTTGAATCTTGGTTCCCTGAGCTTTGCTTCATTGGAATATGTCCTGCCCTCATCAACAGGTCACAACCCAGCTTTGCATAACACCCCCTCACATACCTATATGTTGATAACAGATCCCCTATGAGTCCCCTCTTCTCCAGGCTGAAAAGACCCAGTTCCCTCAGTCTCACCTCATATGGCTTGCAAACCAGCCACCATCCTTGAGGCCCTTCACTGCACTGATTACAATCTTGCTATATCCCTCTAGTAATGAGGGACCCAAAACTGAACACAATACTCCAGTTGTGGGCGCACCAGAAATCTATACATTGCAGTAATACCTCTCTCGATCAAGAAGCCATGCTTCTCGCTATGCATCAAAGGGTGGCATTCACCCTTTTGACTGCCACATCACACTGCTGACTCATGTTTAGCCTGCAGTCGACCAGAACCCCGAGGTCCCTTTCCCAAGTGCTGCTCTCCAGCCACTTGGCCCCCAACCTGTACTTATGATGCCCATTCCTGTGCCCCAAGACCTTGCACTTATCTGATCCTTTTGGATCCGTAGTACCTGTCGTAGCCACTATGCCCATCTTGGTATCATCTCCGAATTTGACCAGCAGACTTGTCACCCCTTTCTCCAGGTCATTGATGAAAAGATTGAACAGGATCGATCCCAGGACTCAGCCCTTGGGGATCCAGCTCATCACTGTCCACCATCCTGATGATTCCCCACTAATAGTAACCCTCTGCTT
This sequence comes from Varanus komodoensis, assembly GCF_004798865.1. Taxonomy (NCBI): domain Eukaryota; kingdom Metazoa; phylum Chordata; class Lepidosauria; order Squamata; family Varanidae; genus Varanus; species Varanus komodoensis. The sequence continues at coordinate 8,352,516 of NW_025335762.1, forward strand.
TCGGTTTGTCAGCCATACCTTAATCCATGGGAGAATGCATCGGTCTATCTCCAGACTCCTCAATTTCTCAACCAGGTTATCAAATTTGTCAAAGGCCTTGCTGAAATCCAGGTAAACCAGACCCACCATGTTCCCTCCATCCAGCCACATCAAAACCTTGTCAAAGAATTCCACAAGATTCGCCTGGCAGGACCTCTTTTTGCAGAAACTGTGCTGTGTGGCTGCCAATCTCCCAAGCTGCAATTTCCAAAAAGCCAATAGCCAGATGGTGGTCCAGCTAACATAATCATGCTAAATCATGAATTTCAGGAGACTGTGTTTGGAATGATCCAGTTAGATCTGGGATGTAGTTGCTCCTGCTTCTTTGCGCATTCTGAGTCACACACCAAAAATAAAAAGTTCCCAGCAAAATGTGTTTCTGCCTTTACAACATGCAGGAATTCTTCAAAGGAATATGTGGTAAAGCATAACGATTGTGGTAAAGCACCTGCATGGTGTGGTAAGATATGATATGCTAAAGTATTGAGGGGCATCAGAGAAGAGATGAGAAGCTCTCCAAATCTCCACTCTCCAAACTATCAAATAGATTATTTATTTAGTTGCATGCTTCCTTGCTCATCTGAATAGAGCATGCATAGGAGGAGAATGTTTGATAGATGAGACAGCCAATTTAAGACTGCAAAGGAGAGCAGCTGATGGAGCTGCATAATGATGAAGCCACTGTGCTTTCCTTCCTGTCGAAACTGCAATTGTATGACAGCTAACAGTTCCCAAATACATGAGTGAGATATCCTGTCCCTCCCCTATCCTGGTTTCTTCAGTTTGCAGGCATTCTTCCCAAAAGGAAAGCTGCCAATCTCTCTATGTACCTAATCATCAAGGTTCCATATGAATTCTTTGCAGACTTTCACACCAACATTGTGTGACCCCAGTCTCTCTGCCCCAAACCCCAAACCCCAAACCCCAGTAGAAGCTGCCCTCTGAACATGGGGGTGGGGAATAAACGTGAAGTGTGCAGTGATGCTTTTCCATGCTACATTAGGCATATTGGTTTAAGATTCGAATACAATTGTTTGTAGTTTTTCACAGGAAAAAAAGACAAAAGGAATAATCATCAGAGCTCAGTTACCAATACAAACTGTAAAATAGGGTGAGAATAAGCCAGCTGATGAATTGATTTTCTTTATATCTTATATTTGAAAACACATTTTATGTGGGGGGGAGGGGTTAGCTTGCTGAAGTTTTGAGGCAGCAAAGAAAATATGCATTTTGCACCTGCACATACACACACACACAGAGAAGACAGATACGTTATACTATGTTATATAAACAATTACTTATGTACAATCACGTCTTAATTGTTTTAATGACATAGTTACATTGAGCAGGCTTGTGGTATGTCTGAATAGGTTTAATTGTTGCTGATACATCATGGTAGTTCATAATTTTAAACAATATAGTTGGACAAACATATATAAAACATTCCAAATCTATCCTAATGGAAAGTTGAATTGAAATCAGACTTTCTTCAAGGGCAGCCCTACGTAGTTACAATAGTCAAGCTGAGAAGTTACCAGAGCATAATCACTCTGGTCGGGTATTGCCAGTCCAGGTCAGGCTGCAGTTGGTAAATTAAACACAGCTGAAGAAGGCATGAATTTGTGGCACCTGGGAAATCTTCACCCCTTAGATTTCACCATTCTGGTATTAGGAGTCCTTTCCATGACACTCTTCCTTGCAATACTCCTAGTAAATGTGGTAATTCACCCACAGAGGTGCTGTGCTTCATCTCACTGAACCTCCAAGTCCTGAGGAGAGGGCCTCTAGAACAGTCAATCACCAAAGAGATGCCACCAGATGCCCCCAACCCAATTCTTTGAATCAGCCTGCAGTTCCTGGACAGATGTGACCTAATCCAACCAGATCAAAACGCAGAGTTTGAATCAACCTCATCCACTGTGCCACAGTGTAGAGTAGGTGATGCACCCAATCCAGGCAATAGACCAACGTTTCTTCTCCCCTGCCTCCAGCAGTCAACCAGCAAAATCAGCACCACTTTCAGGGAAGCAAGGAGGAAGCAGCAGACCAAGAGAAGGGGCCTGTGGGGAGCCAATGCAAATCAGTGTGTCTGGCCTGCTAGGTCTCTGTCCTCCCCTCCACCTTCAGTTTTCTCCCCACTCCTAGATGTTCAGGAGAGGGGGATGATAATTAGAAATGCATATTTTTTGAGAAAGTGCATGTCCAAAAGTGTGCAATCAGATATGAGTTTTGTGCATTTTTAAAATGCAAATTAATGTAGAAATGGGATGAAATGCATCATATATAAGCCTGATAAATGCTGGAAATATACTGATCTTTCAGTCCCTAGATGTGCAAACTCTCTCAGATCTGGTCTGTTAATAAGCTGAAGCTTGTATCTATCCTGTGGGACTTTCAAAGTAGGCCTGATACACCCTGGCATATTAGAATGTTCAACACTGGGGGAAAAAAAAGATCTGAGTTGTTGGGTTTTCAATAGATTCCTGACCCAATGGCCAAATGTCAGCCAAGTCAGCAGGTGGAATTGACTTTTGCAAAATCATTCTGTATTACTGCAAATGTGGAGCTGGCAACAAAAATTTCACTGCAATTTGCACAAATTATCATTTAAGTTCTTAAAGCTATTATTATTCTTTCCAGTGTATTTTGCATGAGAAGTATGACAGCACCCTGCATATGAACACACTGCAGCTTGGCTAATTCCAGTTTTCTATCAATTAAATTCATGTTTTGCAAAACTGTGGACCTCTGCACATAATTTGTGACAGTATGCCAAGTTGTAAAATTTTCAAAGTAAAGACCAAAATTTTGTGCTTTTTTCAGGCTTTTAAAAAGAACATTATGCAGATTTCAGTCTGTTTTGAAAACGGAGGTCTGCATGCTTCCTTAACTGTGTCATATTGAATCAGTGCTAAGGCAGGGTTGATAGAATGAAATCAATGAAGCCTGGGTTTTCATCTCTGCTAGGGAATTCCAAACACATCTTTATTGCACATCATTAATCCTGATCCTCAGATCCCACAACTTTGCTTCATGTATTGTCTCAAGCCCACAAAGGTTCAGTGAAGATATTTTGGTCATTTTACAGAGCCTAGAAAGTATTCTCCATGAGTCCAAATATATGGGAGCAGACTTTCTAATCCATCACCAAAAGCACATGTCTGTTCTGCATTTCAGTGATGCCTTTTGACAGCCTTCCCTGCCTGCAATTAATCTATTTTAATATGTTGTAGGAAAGGTCTGTGCACCCTGAAGGCAGCCCACAACTGATCAAGCATGTCTGGCTTGCTGTTCATCTGGCGGCAGCAGAAAGGGACGGAGCCTTTCATTATTTTTGGGCATCTGACACCCAGACTGCTGTGCAGTCCCAGTTCCAGATCTTTTAAGGGCTCCTGGAAAGGATCACCTCTTTGATACCCATCCCTCTTTTCACTTTCATAGTCAACTGCTGCTATTGCTCCTCATCCTCTTTCTCCCCTTGCCACCACTTGTGTCTCTGATAAGTGGGCAGCCAGTTGACTGTTCCAGCATAGCACAGGCTGGAACAAAACCTGGGTGAGCAAGCAGGTAGCAATGGAAAGTGGAAGAACAACTCCAGGGCACTCTTGTCAGTGCAACCCTGCTGAGGAGTCAGCCTGGACATATCTTCAACCGTACCTCCCATTGACACCAGCATGGCAGCTACCCATGCAAGCGACGCTTGGGGACACTTGGAATTCGATGGTTCAGTCTGTGATGGATTGATGGCTCAACCGTTATCCTGATTATTCATTTGATAGTCAGATAGAGCTTCCTTTACTTAATTAAGAGCCCTTAGGATGCCTGAACCTTTTGGAAGATTAACCATGACTTCCTCTAATGATCTAACCTTATGTATGGTGAGTTTTTGTGGGAAATTAAGTCTGGGGACATGCCTAACCTAAGAATAATTGAATCAATATTAATTGAACTTTAGCTCCTAAAGAAATCCATTTTTTCCCAGTCCACCTGACTGTGGGAAAGAGATTGTCATTGTGTAAATTTCTGAGATCACCGTTCCATGTGTTCACTCATAAATGACTTCTATCCTGTCTCTGCATTAGTGTGTGTGTGTGTGTGTGTGTATAAAATCACACAATTTCACAGTTGGTAAAATGCACACACACTTCTAAATATGTTTTATGCAAAATGTATTTTAGAATGCATTTGGATATTTTGTGAGAGCTGAGAATTGTGTCAGAAGACTGGGAAGTGTGAAAGCTGGTGGATAGCTCTATTTCCAACCTGAACGTTAGCCCAGAAGGCATTACTTTCTATCAGAATTCACAGAGGTGAAATTCCACAAGTGTTCCTGCAGAATACCCACTGGGGTTTTAAAGCCTGGGCAGTCTTCAAAACACTGTATTGGTATTTATCTCAGTATGCCTTATGTAGTCTTGTGCTGTTATGTATTTTTAAATGTTCTGTGGTAGCTCACATTGTAACACTGCTGATGGGGATAACATCTTTCTGTGACAATCCAGATCACAGATATTATCAATCTTAAAATTTGAGGGAATAAACGGATTGGCAGTAGCTCTCCTAGGGCTCAAGTAGAGTTTTCCCAGGATCTTTTACCTTTCACTTAGAAAGTCTGTGGACTGAATCTTCCAAATATTTTTTTTCATCCAATTTATTTATACACAACATCTGTATATCATTCCATAGCTAGAAAGATTCTGGAACAGTGAACAATAAAAAGGTAAAAGAGGTGAAAGAATAAAAATAGTGCATTAAAATATAATAACAGTAAGACCACAGCTGGTCAGCAAGAAAGGCTTCCTGGAACTAGGAAGCAGGTACTGAAAACAACCAAGTATCAGATTGTAGCTGGGAACAGGCCATAACCAGAATTGCCTGAACCGCAGCCATGTTGGACTTCCTGTCCCAAAAGACAGGGGGTGAAGGAGCAGGAGGAACTCTATATAACCTACAGCAGATGTGACCTCAATGGATGTTTGGAGGGCTGGTTATGGCTGCTGTAAAAGTAACACTTGTTTTGTTGATTGCTCTGTACTAATAATAGCTTGTCTTATTAATTGCAGGGAGTTGTTGATTGTGGACATGTGTGAATTACTGGAGATAAGAGATGAGCAGTCCTTGGGAGGATGAAAGAGCCTTTGATGCAGACAGGGGTGCGGGCAGGTGAGAGGTAGAATACTAGTTATATAATGCTTGTTTGGGTGTTTAATCGGGGAGACACTGATTTGGGTGAAGGCCACTCTTTCTGGTGCAACCAAGCAACACTTTTTGTTCTCAGTCTCATCTCTGGTATTGAGACTGGGATCCCCTCAGGCCATCTTCCTGTCACTTGATAAGCTCTTGCCTGATCTCCAGAGACAGGGAGCTCCATAAGAGTAGAGCTGTCACACCAGAAGTTCTTCTTAAAAATGGGATCCAATTAGATATAGATCCATGTGAAATCACCAGGAAAATGTCCTCCAGTGACCGGTAATCTTCCAAGCAAGCCTGTCCACATCATTCCATTTCCTCATTTCCCAAGCATACATGATCTCTGCAGCAGCAACACTGGTTCTATTCAGAGAAATTATTTTCCAAAGGAAAGGGGGGAAAGAGAAAAGAAGAAGACCCTCTCTGATTTACGTATTTTCTATGACCTTTAAATGTGCTTTTGGACTTGTAACAGAAGGAAATCCACAATTGGGTTACCGCCCTTTCATGCACTCTGCTAGATAACTGCCAGTATTCCAAATTCTAGTTCCAGTGCCTAGGAGTTCATAGGCTTGAAATGGTATTCCAGCACACGACAATGTTGGTCTGACCTAATTACGCAGCATATAATCCATATTTAATTTGGTTGAATCAAGTAACCAGGCTCAAAGCGACTTTCAGATGTCAGGTATAATCAAAGCCTTATTAAAACAGTGCTTCATACAAGAGATGTAATGAATAAAGCAGACCATTTAGAACACATTCATCTGGAAAATATTGACTATTCTCCAGGAGCAGGAAATAGGCTTGAGATCTCTTTTTAATCCAAAAGTACATATAATTGTTCCACTGCAAATGACACTATTGCTGATATCACAGGGCATTGAATGAAAATGGGATATTGAAATGAGGGGGGTTCTTGAGCAGTGTAGTCACGCCAACAGTGGGCCTCCAATCGGATCCTTGCCATCTTTTCTCTTTCACCAGAGACTTTATGTCCAGACCACTAGATGGCATCTTTCCACAAACTTTTCTGGATTTCACCAACCCACTTTGCTGGGTGAACAGGTATGGGTAGAGAGGCACTTCGCATCTATCATAGCCTTCTACCTGGAACCCTCTGACTTCTCATCTTAGTTTGGGTAGATCCACCAGCATCAGGCTGCACACCCACAAGTCACAGCTCAAGATGAGGAATGAGTCTGAATCATAATACAGGTCAGATAAGAATACTGCTGTGACTGCAAACACTGAAGCAAACTTTTTGCTTCTGCCATTAGTGGCAGGATTGCTATCTGCAGTCCTGTAGCTCTTGCTCTTAAACACTGATACAGCATCCCTGGCCCTGTTCAGGGTCCTAAGCTCAGTTCATCCTGAACCCAAGTCCATCAGTCTTAATCCTAGTTTCCACCATGTCACCTATCTATGGAGAGACAGATAGTCATAGATCAGGACTACTTAATTGGTCCTCTTAACTATCCTCCCAAAAGTTGTCATTTGTGTTTCATTTCTGCACTGCTCATAGCCAAAGCTCTCTGGGTGGTTTACAACAAAGCATAACAATGAGAAAATACAATAGAAAAGGCATTGACAAGAATTAAAATTAAGTTAAAAGAACATTCAAAGACAACTTAAAAGACCCAGCTAAGAGTAGAAGAAAGGCACCTGGCGACCAGGGCGGTCTTCACAGGTGTCCACAAAGATGGCTATCTTAACCTGGTGCTGAAAAGATGGCAAATTTGGCATCAGGTGGGTTGCAGCAGGGAGGTTGTTCCAAAGAACACTGAAAAGGCCGTTCTAGTTACTGCCCTTTGAGCCACTTCAAGGGTGTGTCACCTGGAGGAATGCTAAGTAGATATAACAAGAGCCTTCTTCTGAGGCCTTCTCCTTAAGATGTATATCCTCTTAGAAAAACAATGCATATTTCCATTCCATCATTTATGCACTTCTGGGCAACCAGGAGTAACTTTTTGCATGAATCAGATTACAAGACCAAATGAACAAAAGTATCATCATCGTCATCATCATCATTTTCTTGCTTCCATTTTTTACTGTAGTTTTCAGTCCTGGCAGGACACTCTCCCACTTGACCAGCATCAGAACCGTAGCATATTATCCAGAAACAATTAAAATCAAAATGGTATGGGATCAGATGCAAGGAACAGAAGTGCAAACAGAAGGCACAGCTTGAGATCTCCCTTACAAGCGACACAGTCACCTGATAGAGCAGCTGCACTGATTTACAACCAGCTATAAATAGCTTCACTGGACCAAACAGATTTCTCGTACTTCAGCTCCCCACCTGGACCACTCCTCAGACGGTGCAAACAGAACTAGAGTCTTCATATGGTGGACTCTGTGGATTGCACTCTGAAATGGTTCTCGCCTTGCCATTCTTTGTCTCTGAGCCTTGACTGGAGTACTTGCTAGCTTAGGAGCAAGACAACTCCCTCCGTAGCTCATCACAGTGACACATGAGAATGGTTACCCAGTTCATCAGTGGGCTTGGTCATGGGGAAGGCCAGGCTAAGGCTTGTGTGAATATGACTAGTTGACTTCTGAGTTTCCAAGGTATTCTTGAGTGCAAGAAACAAAATCTGGGTTTTTAGGTGAGAACAGCCAGCTCCCTATCAGCTCCCTCTATTACATATGTTAAATCAAATACTGTACAGCTACTACCCTCAAAACGATCCTAAAGCTATGATGTGGTTGGTTGGTCAACTGAATTTAAGACATCTGCTCAATAAAATGGTACTGGAATCTCATCTGTCATGAAGAGTCATTAAGTTAGAATTTTCTCTGGTGACACAATTAAGATATATAAGAATGTTATGTTCACTGCCTAAGGAAGAAACCATCATCCTATTTTATATCTTCCACACTTTAATTAAAAAATGAATCATTAATGGCATTGGAAAGTATAGCATGCACTGGATTAAAAATAGTAATTGTGGGATGTTTATATCCCCTCTAGGTTTTCTGATGAGAGACTTGGAAGAAAATTGCTGTAGAAATGCTTTTTTCTGACTGCAAAACACTTTGGAAATGTTCTTCTTGATGCAATTTTTATTGGAATGCTTTCCCCAAACATGTTCTCAGTGTGGCCATCCACTAGGGAACAATTAATTCGTTACAACAGGAAGATCTTGCATTAAATGCATTATAGATGAACTTACATGTAATAGGGTCAAATAATGCCTGGCAATGCTTTGCCCGCTTATTCATTTTGGTTTGTCCAGATGCATTTATTTGTCTCATGTTATGCAAAACTGGCATTTTTAACTAGCTTGGTTTAAATTTCTATCCTGTATTCAGTTTTGCAGATGGTATTATGCCTACATTACTGTTAAAAATATCTCTGGTTCTGGCATCAAGTCCGCCACTGGAAGATTTGTTAGAGTACAAAACTGGAAAAGGTTAAGGAAAGTTGAATTTTTACCCAAGTAGGGACAAAGATTTCATTATCCCAGTAGGTTATTAATCAGAAAATTAGAAGTATATTCATTGTGAACTTAGATTCTTTCTTTTTCAATTGGAAATGGCAAATTTGGAAGCACCTGTGTTTCCTTTTTCCTTGAAATACTCTATCATTTTGAAAACATTCACGCACACATATTTCAATATCTGTTCCATGTAGCACATCCTTTAAAAAATGCCTGCTAGTCTTACCATCAAGGGAAAATAGAATGAGAGTTCGTGTGTGTGTGTGTGTGTGTGTGTGTGTGTGTGTGTGTGAGTGTGTGTGAGAGAGAGAGAGAGAGAGAGAGAGAGAGAGAGAGAGAGAGAGAGAGAGATATTTCTGGCTGCTGAAAGTGAGTCCATATTTCATAGCTCTTTTGCTATTGATGAGGTGGCATTTGCTTGCTGTTGGCCACCATTTTTGATTTTCATCCACTAAATTTTTATTTGCTATTTTGTTTGTTTATGTGTTTGCTTTTAATTCTGAAAGTTTGAGATGTGTGGATAGTGCCACTTCAGGCAACGCAGGCAAGGACCCTCACTGTCTTAATATTGAAAATAGAGAGAGTGATTAATATGACCTTCTTCTAGTGAAAATCAGGATGTTTGTGCAAAACAGTTAATATTCAGACTTGAAGCATCGGAATTTGTCCTGAACATGGACCACATTTCACTGAGGCAGTTCAATGTTCAAGGTAAATGTCATGATGCAAACGAAGTAGGAAAAGGGTCCCACTTCTCTCAGCCAGTCAAAAAGTTGGAAAGGTGAGACCCTCCCTGCACTTGAGAAAACAATCAAGATGGTACTTGCAGCAAATTAGCTCTGCCATTTTTCATTATTTCAGCCATAATGCGATGAAGAAAACCAAATGGTTTTCGCTCAATACATCTTCCTGCAGGATGCCTTTGGAATTCCTCAGCAGCTCTGAGCAGGCCCTCAGAGACTCCTAGTCATGTATAATGTGCTGTAACAGAACTCGATGCTAAACTAACCCTGATAATCCAAGCCCTTGGAGACTTCATTGATGCCAGTGATGCACAGCCTAATTCCCAGTCAGGTTCTGCTTTCACAAATGCTACTGAGGTAAAAATCATGTCTAATTACTGGTGTTGTCTAAAGACTACAAGAGCATAACATCAACAAAATGATGATGCTTTTAATTAAGGATGGGCCTCTGACAGCTTCAGATTACTTTCAAAAGTGGCAAAGTGGGTAGTTTGGTAGAATAAGATGTTTGTGTTTCCTTCAGCTGGACAAACAAAATCTGCTATCATGCAGTCTCTTGGCAGCACTTTTTAGGCTCAGTGGTAGCTTAGGAAGGGAGGTGTACACAATCTGATGCGGGGCTGAATTTCAGTGAATTTCCATGATTCCCTTTGCCCACAGTTTCTGGCTTGTTAACATCATCCTGGCACCATGAGCTGAGCTAGTAGGTAGACTTCAGTCCCTAAAATGGGCCACAATATGCACATTGATCAACAACAGCAAGAAGATGAAACATGAATGGGATTTCCACAGATTATACTATGAGCACCATTTGTGTGGTTGGGAATCTGAAAACATGCACTTCTAGTGTGATTGATGTAAATAGTGCTTGTTGTCGTTGTTAGTCACGAAGTCATGTCCGACCCATCGCGACCCCATGGACAACATTCCTCCAGGCCTTCCTGTCCTCCACCATCTCGCGGAGTCCACCCAAGCTCACGCCAACTGCTTCAGTGACTCCATCTAACCACCTCATTCTCAATGGCAAGTTGCTCGGATTGATCAAATCATGCTATTTGAGTAAATGGTATAAATTGGCATAAATAACATACATGAATGCAAGTTGCACTTTTTAATGTGCATATTGTGGTGAATCCTAGAACTCTGTGGTGAAAATACAAATTGACCTGCTTCTGATCATCCACTGAGCAAAAATGAGCCAGATTGCCTCATGCCAGGCAATCCCTCCCCCCACCCAATGTAGCCACTGTCTCAATACTATTAGCATTCATTGCTTAGAGCTCCTCATCTTCTTCCTCATGATTGCTATCGCTTGCTTGCTTGACAGATAGGGATAAGGGGAGCAAGATGCTTATCTGTGTGACTGGCAGTGGTACAGTGTAAAATTTTGAAGTGCACAATTTCTGGAGAGTGCAAAAGTACAGGCAGCTCTGTTGATCCACATCAATAAATACTTCCTAGTATATTTCATCTCCAGGAACAAGTCTCTAGTAAGGTGAAAAGGTCTTAATTGATCATTCAAGATAAGGCCATCTCAAAATATTCTGTGCTACAACCAGGAACATTATGTTGTTTTGGGAATTCCATTTAACCTGTCCTGGAAGAATTGCAGCTAAGCTTAGCAGAAATAGGAAATTCTGAGTGTGATGGCAGACAATATCAGTGTCTTGCTATTAAAAAAGTGTAGCCCTGGGTTCACTCCACCTGTGATCATAGGCCCAACCCACCAGGACAAATGCAGCACCTTTGAAAAGCAAAGTACAATGCCTTTTCATTTCTGTAATGGCACTATTCAGCTATGCCATAGTTCCACTTACAGTTGATGCAGTGGAAATGCAGGAAAGGAAATACTTCACTTTGCTGTTGATCTCGCTTCTCCAAAGAAGCTGAAAGAGGATACCAGACGCAAGCAGCCTCATGTAGAAAAGCTCAGAGAGTAGGTCTGTAGCTAATGATGAGCAGCCATGACAAAGGCATCTGCTGATCTTTAAAGTAGGCATGGTTTTGCACCAGTGAGGACGGCCTTGTGGAAGCCACTGACTGAGGGACACCAGAAGGTCTTTAACTTTAAGGGTGCAATCCTGTATATATTAATACAGGGTGAGGAATATGGCTGACTGGGAACGTTGACTAAAAATGCATAGAATTGTGTTGTTAGTATGTTTATTTTGTTTTAAAAGTTGTTGTTCCTCTTTTGGAAGTTGTGTCCTTTGCCTCAGCAGTGCAAGTAGTTTTCAGGACTTTCTTGTACTCTGGTATCTGCATCACCACACCATGAGCCCTGCTCCAGTGTTGTTCCTGCCTTATTCCAGTGTGCTTCAGCCTCCTCCTGCTTGCTCCAGTTCTCCCTGCATTGCTCCTAGTAGTCCCTACCTAGTTTCCATCTGATTCTGCTTTGCTTCTGTTTGCTCCTGTGTGCCCTCGTCTGCTCCAGCCCTGCTCCTGTGTGTTCCTGCTTGCTCCACTTGCTCCTGCCCTGCTCCAGCCCCCTCTTGTCTGGACCACCTTTGTGTGACTGCTTCCCTGGCATCAGACCACTGGACTTTTTCTGGACTGTGCGATCTCTCTCACCCGTATAATATTGGACTGCCTGCTGCCTTGGCCCTGACCCTGGACTGCTGACCACACCATCAGCCTCTAGCCCTGCTAAGCTGCAGGACCTGGTCTCATACTAACACCCTGGTCCTGGAATTCTGCCTGTCCCAGATGCTGGCCACGTCCTGGCCCTTACATAGCCTGGTCCTGAACTTCTCTACATAGAAGCAAATCCTGCTCAGTTCCATAGGATTTCTTCCAAAACAGTCAATTGTTACGATAATGGTGATATCCTTAGCATTTTCATGCTGGTTTCCATTTCTAGCATAAATACTTTATTTTGCCTGTCTCATTTTATAAGCACCTTTCCCAGAACCGTAGTTCTCCTTAACATTTTTTTCATTCTTCCACTCCCCATGCATTTATTGCCACATGTCACAGGTGCTGGTTTTACTCATAGTTCTACGTATGTCACCTTTTCTCTACTCCTTACACATGCCAAAAGATTCAGGTGCTTCTATTCTGTGCCCTTTTCTTCCCTCTGCTAGATGAAATGTCTTGTCAGGTCCCCCCTCCCCTCAGAAGTGTCATTAGAAAACCGCATTGGTAGTTTTGTTCCTTCTCCCACATCCTTCAAGGTCACATCTTGAGCCTTCAGCATATTTAAGTAAAGGTTAAGGGAACCTTCCAAAAGAGCAGGTTGAATTCTGAAGACCTTAAGTGGAAAACCCCACAAACTTTCAGAGAAAAGAATGGAGTTATATGACAAAATGAGAAAGCTCAGTGAATAACTGACAGGATCGAAAATGGCCTTAATAACCATATTTCATGCTGCTGTTTATTTTCTACAACACTGTTTTTACCTTGCTAGAGATGTCACCCAAGTCTACCGAAGTTTTTTTTTCCTTTGGGATTAAGAGCAATCCTAGGACCACTAGGAAACATCTATAAGGTCACAGGATTTTTCAGAATCTAGACTGGAGCAGGGACTTTCAGCTTGGAGCACCCCCTTTCCACACATGCATAAGCAGTTTGGAACAAACCACAGAGAGTGGGGTTTGTGGGTGTTCCAGAGGATGGTGGTGAGGAGTAAGTGATAAGTGCCTTGCCAGAAGACCTGGCCTAGCTTTCCAGCTGCTTCCTCTTGGGCTTGTAGGCAGACCCATTGCTGAACAGGGCAAAGACTCTTTCTGGCATCCTGCACCCAGGGCTGGTGAGGGGCTTGGGGAATTGTGAGGGAAAGAATTCCTAGCCCTTTACCATCTGAGACCAGTTACCCATCCCTTCTGCCTGATTTCTGCGTCATCCTTTTCACCAGGTACCCTGTTAAGCAGGTGAAATACTTTGAGTGTGTGTACTTGAAGTTGGCGTGCAGAGACAGTCTGGGGATTCTGCTAGTATATAGACCATCTCATTACCTAGCAACCTCTGGCTGAACTCACAGAGCTGATGCTCCATGGTTGATTCTGGGGTGTTTTGATGGTGCATTAGAACCCAGTTTGTCTGGTGCTGCCTAGGGGTCCATGTGAAGTGAGGCAGCTGTGAGCCTGGACCCAAGCATGCTGCTGGGTGCACAATAGAAGCTACATTCAGCCCTAAACATCTGCTTTGGAAGAGTGAGGTATCTGCACCCTCAGTCTTGGCTTGGATCCCTGTATGCATTTGAAAATGTAAATGAGGTAGGTGTGCATAACATTCCTGCTTCCATTCCTAACTCTCCCCTCAGGGGAAAAATCCTCCAAGACATTAGGCTAAACTAAGACTATACCAAACCCTTCTCTTCATCAGCTTGGTATTGATGTGAAGCGAATGTCATTTCTCTCTGTGTGTGGGGAGGGAAAAGGCATTCAAACATGAAAACCTCTCACCTTTCAGTTAAATAACAACTTTGAGCTTATGTTTCTGGAACAATAACTGTGCTAATCAGTCAGCCTCATATCCAGAGACTGATGGAAAAATCACAGTGTTCCTTTTGAATGCTTAGAATTCAAGATTCACCCTCCTCCACCTTTGTTTTCTTTAAAAACAAAACAATTTAGAAACAGAAGAATGCTATGATGAATTTTCTACCAAGATCAAGCTTTTCTAATGAAAAAGAGAAAGAAAAATCTAACTGCTCACACAAGTACTTACTGCTTAAAATGATTGCCATTGTTTTCAAACTTTTGATTTCTGTCTTTTATCAAAAGTCAAGTATATCATGATTGAGATGTTGGCCCATGTGTGTTCTCCTACAGTGATTCTTCTGAACAAATTGGTGTTGGATTCCATTACTTGAAAGTGACTGGCAAATTGTCTCGAGAAAGCAAAAGCACAAGCATTGAGGATGGGATGGGGTGGTTCCAAGGAGAACAAAAGAAGTTATCCTTAGGCAGGAATCAGGTGCCCCGTCAGTGGAAAAGATGGGTGAGGTGGGGATTATGATGGCCTGTAAGGAAAAGGAAAGGATTTGTTCCTCGGACTAAAATATGTTCCTGAAAACTACATCTGGCCAACATTTTAAAGTGACTTGATTCCAGACAAATTCCCATTTTTTTCATGGACTGAATTGTCCAAGAGAAGGTTGTCACATAGCAACCATCTTAGAACAGAGCTCCACTGTGTTTTCTCTACTAGGGGCAAGCAGTTATCTTGATTGTTCCTTGTTTTATGGTGACCTAGGTTTAACATCCTCATTTTTCCCCGGGGAAATTTGTTTTGGAGAACAGTTGAGTTTCCAAGGAAGTGTAAGAAAGGTGCATAACATCTCAAGCTGTGAAAGAACTCTCAGAAAACAGACCAGCATTTTTCTGAAAGTTTACAAATATTGGAATCCTTCCAAATGGGGCTGAGAAGAAAAGGGAATCTCTCCCCCAGTCTGAATAGTGCAGTCCACTTTAGCATCTCAGAATGCTGTACCTAACGTCAATCCCATTATCCTAGCTCCTGGAACAATAAAAAGGTGTTTTCTTGTCTATCAGCATCTCAGGCCCTTACCTGGGCTAATTTCAGATAGCAGTAGCTTTTGAACTAAGAGAAAATTATTGATTGATTGATTGATTTATATCCTGCCCTTTTCCTACACAGGGCTCAAGGCAGCTTACATCATTCTCCTCCTCCATCTTATCCCCACAAGAACAACCCTGTGAGGTAGGTTGGGCTGAGAGTCTGTGACTGGCCCAAAGTCACCCTGTTGGCTCCATGGCTGAGCGGGGACTAGAACCCGGATCGCCCGAGTCCCAGTCCCATGCTCTTAACCACTATGCCACCTTGGCTCTCCAGGAATGGTTATGGGGAAAGGAATGGTTTTCTGGAAAGGGGTGAAATTCTTCCAGACATGTCAGGCTTTTTATCCCATTCCCATTGAAATAAATGTATTTATACATTCCCGTGGTATGAACTGTGAGACACTTCTCTCTTTTTCTTCAAAGGACACCCCGCCCACACCACTGCTGTAGCTGCAGTGGAGCTCACCCCATTACCATCTGGCAGTACCCTTCCCTCTCCCCTACACCATAGAGAATGCAGTTATGTTGCAATATACTCTTGTTCCCTATAATGTTTAAAGGGGCAGAGGGAGTTATTAATCATCTTTACTGTAGAAGATCCATCCCACCAGTGCCACAAAATGGAGTAAGGGGCCCTGAACATTAGAGCAAATTTTGCATGACCACCCTATTGCTGGAATGCCTCTTCAAATTCATGTCCAGAATTCTGGGATAGATGGAAGGGATTATTTTGATCAGACTTATAGTGGAATAGAACTCCCCCTTCCCTTTTTGAAGGAATGTTGCCTGTGTTTAGGATTGCATCCATTTTACTTGTGATTCCCTGCTTTTCACCTGTCCTGGAAACTCTGCTCCTTCTTTGTGAGCCCATATTCTCCACCTTCACCAGCTCCACTATATTGGAATTGCCCCTATATGGTATTATTGTTATATTTAGAAGGCCCCAACTGACTGTAATCTTTGTAGCTACTCTGCTAACTGACAAAATGCTTTCGTTCCAGGCTGTCTTACTTTGACTCTAATTCCACATAAAAGCTACCTGCTTTCATATGGTCATAAATGCTCAGCACTGCCTCATAGGATAATTCAATTATGAGGGTTTCCATAGCAACTGCTGCAATTAATTAAAATACTTGTATATAGTAAGTTTATAGATGCAGAAAATATTTTCATATATAAATAGTGCAATCTGTTTATGCTCAAAGGAATTTTTTTCTTTTTCTGTTGAGAAATTGGGCTATTTTCCCCTTTGGTGTTGATAAATCATTGTGACTTCCCATAAACTTGCTAAATAATTCCTTGGTTTAATGTCTGCTAAAGGCTGGAGGATAAATATGGAGGGAGGGGATATCTGTCTATCTCTATGTGAGACTTACATATATGAATATTGGAATAGAGAAGGGAGGAGCTGAAAAATGTTAATGGAGAAGGGCAGTGTGCGTGAATGAGTGAGACACACTCCATATTCAGGCTTTCCTGATGTCATCTTCCTTGGACCTCTCAGATAAACTATTGCTGCTAAGAAACAAAGCAGAAAAGTAAGAGTGACACTATAATGTCAACAGCAGTAAATTTGGGGTTCTGTTCTCAGCTTTAGAGTACATACTTCCAAGGATCCTGATCTTAGGCAGCAAGGTCTCCCAGGGGAGTATCCAATATGCCATTTGCTGTGCGAATTTGATAACTGATGTGCAGATGGTGAATCTGGGCAGGATGGTTTTTGAGTGTCCACCTCTCCAGGAAAATACTTTTTTCCTTTGTGCTCTCCTGGCACAAAATGTTTGGAACATAAATGGTGTCACTTTCCATATTGCTTTGCCATCCATCTATCCCATACGTACATCTATCCCACCTTTTCCTTCCAAGGAATTCATGGTGGTTTACACAATTCTCTTCTACTTCTCAATTTTACTCTCATGGCAGCAACCCTCTATGGTAGGTTGCAATGAGGGTTTGTGCTCAAAGTCATTCAGGGAGCTTCATAGATGAGAAAGGACCAGAACCTAAAACTCCTGAGTGATGGTCCTATGTTCTTAACCACTACATCACACTGGTCTCAAGTTGTAATTTTATTCTACCTACCCTGCATTGTCCACATTATCAGTCTGGAAATTTAGCCCACACTTTCAAGAAATATATCTAGGAAAAAAGAGAGAAGATCCTTCTTCGTTTTGGAAAAAAAAATCAGACTATCTGATCTGGCCTATTTTTTGAAGACTTTGTCTAGTTTATCAGATTCACGCACAAGAACATGACATTTGCGCAGGCTTGATATTAAGCGTCAGACAATTTAGGGTGCTGAAGATGTGGTGTGCATACCTGGAATATGTTCCCATACTTTTCATGTTAAATGCTCAAACAAGAACAAGATCAAGAGTCAACCTTGATTTTTGCAAGTGCAAAATTTGTACAAAATTTGTAATTTGTACAAATTGCTCTAGAGATCCATGTTCTTGAATTCAAGTTTGCACAACTATTTTAAGAAATTTTATGGAAACTTGAAAATAACCAAACCTGACTAAACTTGCTTTGGCTATGGTGTGTCAAGTTTTTTTCCTTTATTTAAGTCAATTGAAATCAAATGGAATGTGCTGCCCTTTGTGTTACTTCCCTAGCCAGAACAGTAATTTAGTTGGCCTTTTCATTGTGCCACAAGTGTCTCTGTTGATTTCACTGCTACAGACTCACAGCTACCAATCTGGAGATTTTTAGCTCTAGATAGGGAAACAAGAACCACTGGGGAAAGTACCATCCTCCAGGCAGACTCACACTGCGAATGCAAACCCATTTTAAACCAGTTAAGCCATCATGGCCATCCTCAAGGAAGTCTGAGAATTTGTGGTATAGCCATGACCAAAGCAGACACAGCCAAATGTTGTTCTCTGATTGTAAATTTGTATAGAAAACATTGCATGGGAAGACTTGACGTGTCTTCCTTAGAAGCTAAAGAATGTCAGAATATAAATGGATCCTACTTGGGTAACATCCATTAGTGATCTTTGTTCCATCTATCTCTTTCACTTTCCTGCTCTGGAAGCCATAGTTGCTTTGCAAGTGAATATACAAAGAGACTATAAAGATTTGATGATAGAGTGATAGATCTTTTTTAAACACTGAGACATTATATAGTTTTGTGTGGCAGTAAAACCTTCTCCAGTCATGACAAGTGTGGACTGACAAATACAATTTTATCTGAAAGACTCTAAAGCACTGAGTGCCACATTGGACAAGGAAGGAGGAATAATTTCTAAAGAGACAAGTGCTCCTGGAGCAACAAATGTCTAGCTTCTCTGTCAGAGCCAAAAGATACATTGAGGAATTCTGCATGGTACGATGCCCCAGAGATATTACCAATAGGCATGAATGAACCACTTCATTTCCAGTTCATGCCACTTGCATTCCATCCTGTATCTGCATAAATCTGACTTTTGAAACATCTGCTCCAAAATCTGAATTTAAGAAAAATATGTAGGCAAGTGCTTTACATATAAAGCCCCCTACAAAATTATAATCAGGTTTTGTCCATGCTAGTTGAATTTGGGTCCTATTGCAATCAATGGAAAAATTAATCTAGGATTTCTAGTTGGGTTGGTCCGTATCAGAATTTGCAAAGAGGGAATTCTCAATCCATACTGAGACAGCAGTGCAGGAGGAGCTGTTGGAAGGGTAGAATTTGAAGATAATACAATTGTTAGCCTAGTAACCAAGAAGTGCAGAAATGACTACAGTCATTCCTTCAAACTTTTTGCTTATGAAAATAGAGTTAGATGCAGGCTTCTTTAGTCTCAGCCTGAACATTATGCATTCCAGTAGGAACTACTGTCTCATGCATGCTGAATGACTTGGCCAAGATACGAATGATTCCATCTTTCAGTCATCATTACCAGTCCTTGAGAAAGGCCCTTTTTTAGTATCACTACCTTCTGAAGTGCATTTGGTGTTGGTGCAAAATCTTTTCCCTTCCCTGCCAAGGGAAGCTTGATTTTGGTTGACTTTCTCTCTGCTGTCTTTTCACGGGCAGGAAGAAATGATTTTATGCCAGAAGGCTTTTGACTTGTGGTCTGCTCTGCTGGGTTTGGTGTTGCTTTTATTCTGTTTTTGTGGTGTTTCATTGAATGTGACAGTATTTGATTTATTATTATTTTAAGCAAGTTATTTAAAAAATTCCAATGATTGCAAGCTGCTCCAGATGCCATTTTATAAAAGAATGATGGGGTTCAAACAAATGACTAAACCTTGGGTAATGTGTTTTTGAACAATCAAAACTACTATAATTTGCCTCTGAGTAAATACATTTTTCCCTGCAGCTAGAGCATCGGCCATATAACCTTATGAGAAAGAATGTGGTTGCCCCAACTCTTAAGTAGTCCCTGTCATACTAGCGAGAAGCTATCACCCCTTGTATCCAAACATTTAAAAAAAAACTAATATTTTAACATCCCCAGAGGTTATGCACTCTTTCCATTATGTCACACTTTTTTCACCCAGTGTAAAACTCTATCATTTCCTGCAATCATTGTTGCTAGATTATTATTTAAAACAAAACAACTTTCCGACTGTAAGCAGAATCCAATAGGGCACTCCCACTGCCACTGATTCTCTTATGCCACACCAATTGGATTCTGAAAGCAGCTCCCACCACCTGAAGAATGGAAATTTAGCACTTACTAAATAAAGTTCTGAAATGAGAAGAAATGCTCATTTCTGGGAGGAAGTAGGTTGCTGGTGTTTCCTTATGCAAGCTCTACCAGCCTATTCCCTACCCTCAACCTCAAAAGTGAATATTCCTGATCAAGAGAAATGGTGGGACCCACCATTTGTGCAAGGGACTTGGCAGGGCAGAAAAGATTCAGCAGTGAAAGGATGCACCCCATTGAGTTCTATCTTATGTGTTATTCAAGCACAGTTGCTGAACTTGGCATTAGTTCTCCATCCTATTACATATGGGTGACCTAGAATATTAGTGGTGCTGGCCAGGCACTACTGAGAATTTCTACAGATATACTGATTTAGTTAATGTGTGGACCACTGAGTTGCTGAATGAATAATCAGCTACTGATATCCAGAAATACTCAGGACATATTGGGAAATTTGTATGAGCATATGTTAAGACTGAGCGTAAATGGTAGTTGTGTATAAATAAATATGAGAAAAGTTTATGCTGGTTCAAATTAAGTTTTTCTGCTGCAACACAAAGTTTTTAAAGGCTTCTTTCTACTTGACTCTTTGTATACCATGAGCATACTATAAATACTTACAATAGCAACCCCGGAATGGAGGGAGGTGTACAGCTATCAGGTCTGTTAATACATTTCACTTGAGTCCAATGCTGTTGGGACTATCATGGTTGAAGGAAGAATAAAAACTCTCCACCTAATGTGATACTATCCCAATAAAATTGTTGCCACATGCCTGTTACAAGTATTAGTATTATTAAGGAGATATGATTGAAACTGACACATGTAACATTATATTTAAAATGTTCTTATTACTAGAAAAGCAAGAGTTAGGTCTCTCAACAGACACACACACACACAGTTTCTAGCAGTTAGGTACTTTATTTATAATTCTGCATTCAGCCGCATTGGGAATTCCTAAATGGTGTGTAAAATGAACATCTGTCCATTGCCAGGATGGACACATCTGGACCAATTAATTTTTCATCATTTCTAATACAGGAGATCAAATATTCACAATATGGTAACATGCTAGTCTTCCATTGGTTATGCTAATAAGCTTTTGAAAAAAAAATCAAGGATGGGAAGAGAAGGGAATGGTCTTCATTGCTTTTTAACCTTAACTGAAGTACTTAATTTTATATGCTGAGATGCTAATGCAATGTTTCATTAAGGGCAAATTCATGCTTTCATGCATACTGACTCAACAGAGATCAAACTGGATATATACATTTATTTTTCTTTCCACATTTTCAGCCCCCTGCACTTCCACATTTGAAAGAAAGTGCAGGTACACACTCCTGTTATTATTTTCAGGTGATAATTCTATCAGGAGCATGTGCAGCACATGAGCTTTCCGAGTGTAATTCTGTATTATTCTTATGAATTTAAATTGGGGGTCCAGCATGGGAGATGGGAGGCAGGAGAGGCTGAAGTTAGCCCCACACCCAATATTTGTAAATTCAAGTGGAGGAGGAGTTCATATGAATTCTGCCCTGTCTGCCTGGAGGAGGGTTCTTCAGATGAAGACAGCCAGCGCAGCGTCCCCAGCCACTGGCAGAACTGGGTGCAAGCTGACTGCTGACTGCCTTCCAGCAGGGGAGCAGCCAGGACCCTCTTGGCAGACCCTGGAATTTTTCAAGGGCAGGAGCTGGATTTGGAAGGGATTCATCCCATGGAAAGGAGGAGTTGTTCATAAATTCTGCAGAAAGTCAAGCAGTAGGCTGAGCATGGAGCCTCCTGTGAATCAACACACTGATCTAACTGGCCAGATGCACTGATTTATGGCTGGTTATAAATTAGATCAGCCAGAGCCTGTTCTTTGTGGCACACAATGGGAATTGCTACTGGCATCTCTGGCTTTGTTGAAGACCAATCGGATACCTTGACTGTTGGCTTGCTTCATGGGCATTCTCCAGGACAGCCCCGCAGGATTTAAACTCTCAATGGACAAACCATATGGCCTTGACCATTAGAAAGAACTATGGAAAACAACACAGACTTGGCATTTGTGGGGACAGAGCAGGACAAACTCCCCTGTAGTTGTTGCCCAGTGCAGATTACTTGGGGTGGGCCAAGACTGGTTCTCAGAAATAGAAAGTGATGCCTTTCTACTTCCTCTGCAGTTTGGATGGCACATGACTAGAGAAGGAGATAGGCTTCATTTGGTTCACATTTAATTGTGAACTTACCTGTTGTTGCACCTTTCAACAAGGGCACAAACCAGAGATTTGTCATCTCTCAAAAACAGTGGTTGGATCTGGTCTCCATGACAGTTTCCCACCGTCTCCCCCTTCACAATTCCTTGCAAAGGTGCTGTTTTCAATAAAGCACATCTCTGGAGACAACAGGACTACAGGTAGGCAAATCACTTTCTACCACATTACTCCTTATCCGTATCCTCTCCTTCCTTCCTTCCTTCCTTCCTTCCTTCCTTCCTTCCTTCCTTCCTTCCTCAAATGGGAAGCTTCTATGAATTTTGATAAGTTTGTATTAAAAATAAACTTGAACAGAATTCTCACCCATTTGCAGCTGCCAAATTCAATCGCTACAGCTATTATTCCCATGGAAAGGACCTTAATTGCCATATAGATGTTTAAGGATGAAAAGCTTGTCAGGAAAAACAAATAGCCAACCCCAATTCAGCACCACCAACAGCGTGAATGTGCAAAGATTCAAACAAACAAATATATTCATTGCATTTCTATCTCATCTTTTCTCCAAAGAGTTGAAAGAGTATTCATGATCCTTCTCAAACCTCCACACTCTCACAAGAACCTTGTGAGAAGGGATAGGCTTAGAAACTTGTGTTTTCCAAATCCCAGTCCAAATTTCTAACCACTGCAACATATTATCAAAGTCCGAAGAATAAGAAGAACTGTGTTGGGCCCACCTAGTTCAGTGTGTAACCACGGGAACCCACAAGCAAGACATGAATGAAACAGCCTCTTGCCACCTAAGTTCCCTAGAAATTATTATACATGGATAATAGGATATATACAAGATGTTTTGTGTGTCTGATACTGACGGTAGCATATACACACTAGCAGTAACTGAAAACATTACCATCCAATTCACTTTTAAGCCTTCTGCCCAAGTTGTCATCTTACCTTTTTTGGAACTGTATTTCAAAAGTGTGTGCTATGTGAAAAAGTGCTTTCTTCAGGGTTCACCTCATGAAGATGGGGAGAAGGTCTTCAGAAATGAACTATTGTGTTCTGTTCTGGGTCCCTTGTTACAGGAAGAATATAGCCAGGTTAGAGTCAGTGCAGTGTAGGGCCACAAGGTTGGTGGCCGGATTGCAGGGAAAGCCATATGAGATGAGACTGAGGGAACTCGGTCTTTTCAGCCTGGAGAAGAGGAGATTCTGAGGGGATCTGTTGGCAGCATATAGGTATGTGAGGGGGTGTCACACAAAGGTGGGTAGAGACCTGTCCTCCCCTGTGTAAGAGGACTCATTCCAATAGAGCAAAGCTCAAGGAACCAAGGTTCAGTTTGGATGCCAGGAAGTACTTCCTGCCAGTTAGGATCCCTAGCGTATGGAATGGTTTTCCATGGGAAGTGGTTGATGCTCCATCAGTGAGGGTGTTCAAGGATAGGCTGGACATGCACATGGTAGGCGTGTCCTGAGCAGAGCCAGCTGGAGCCGGGGGTCAGACTAGATGGCCCAGGAGGTGCCTTCTGACACGCTCTGTTTCTATGTTTCTGTCTTGAATCTCTCGCCAATTGGATGATCCCATGGCATTCTAGTTTTACAAGGGAGAGATAAGAGTGTCTACACCATGCAAAATTTTGTATACTTCTTTTATATTTCCTCTTACTAATCCTTTCTTCTAAACTAAATAATCCAAAATGCTGTACCCTTTCCTCAGTGGGTAGTTGTTACAGCCTGATGATCATTTGAGTTGCAATTTTTGGCAGTTTGTCCCACTCTACTACATCCATTTTAGGTGTGGTGACCATATGTGTATACAAGATTCTAAGCATTGTCTCACAATGGATTTGTATAAGTGAAATATGACATTGCCAGTTTTACTTTCATAATTAGTTACATCTAGACTGAAAATTACCTATTTCACCTATTGCCACAGACTGGGTTGGCATTTTCATTGCAATCTCTCTCTTGGTCACTCATCAGATTCTATCTGCCTATATTTGAAGTTAAGTTTTTTTGTTCCGACATGCTTCCCTTTATACTTGTCTACATTGAACTGCATTTGGTATTTTGATGCACCTTTTCCCAGTTTGTAGAGATTATTTTTGAGCCATTAATAATCCTTCTTTGATTTAACTACCCTAAATATTTTGTTCTCATCCTCAAACTTGGCTACTTGACCAAACTTGGCCACTGCTCTCTTCTAACAGAAGATACATTCCTTTCATAAGGCTGGGGAACAACTAGCAAAGCTGCACAATATTTCCATTCATTCCATGCCACAACTTAATGCTTTTATTTCCTTATAATAATTAAGGTGTGGAATAGTTTGCTGAAGCACAAGTACAGAGTAAATGTCACTCAAAGGTCATACAACTTCAAAACCAAAACAAAAATCCTTGACAAAATCCACATTGAATTTCAACGTTGTGCTTTGTTTTGTAGGGGGAAAAATAACCCAGTGCTAATTTTCTTGGCATTTGCTACTTGTTTAGAAATATTGCCTCAGGCTAGCCCCAATGTCTGGAGTATGAAGTGGAAAACAAGCTCTGGAAAGTTGAACAAGTTCCTGAATTGTTTACTCAGTTCAGTCACCAGAAAACGGGTATAACCAAATAGGGAAACAAAATGGCTCATATAAGCAATAAAAGCATAAGAGAGGTCACCTCCAGTTCTGCACTTCTCTTTAGTGGGAGTTAATGGGAGCAGCCAGAGCCCAGGTCACACGCATGGTACACCACAGGTCTCAGGTTCAGTTTCCAGCATTTCCAGTTAAAAGAAGCTGATGTGGCAGATCTAGGAATATATTTCTGACCATTTTGATCAGGATTGAACTAGTTCACACTTTCGGGGATGACCTCAGGCTCAGATGCAATCTATGGTTGAATTCCATACATTTCCAAGCTTGCAATGTGATTTGAAGGCCATATAGACATTTGAAGAGTGGACGTGGAAGTGTTTATACTTCTGAGAAAAGCACGTGGGTACATCTTCATCAGAGAAGAATGCAGCATGTACCCCTTAAGAATGTGGGTGATTGATGCATTCATTTGGAGCAATACATACAACATGTATGGATTGTCATGTGAAAAATGAATCATGGAAACTAGAGTTGGAAGGGACCATTGGGTCCATCCCTCAACTCAGTGCGGGACACCAAGTTAAACCATCCCTTTCAGGATATCCTTCCTCCTCAAAAAGGGATTGGAGCTATTCAGACTTCACACGCAGTCTTGAATTTTCATATATCTCTAGCAAGAAGTAAATAATTGCAGAGAAAATCTAATGGATAAAGAGGCTGCTGTGGGTAGAGTCTCCTCATAAGGATGTCTTCCAGAAACTTCTGATGTTCTGCAGCTGAGTTCCAGGTGGTCCTTGGGAGTTGCAGTTTATAAGCCTTGGCCCTTTGCAGAAAGGGCTGGAGCCCTGTGTTTATACAAGTTCATTTCCTGCTTTTCTTTGACTGTCTCAATCCCCCACTGACAGACCTCCTTAGACTAGACCCTGGATTATCTTGCAACTGTGCATCTGAACTTATTCATGTTTCATCCTGTGTTAATCCCTCACTGACCAAGACTTCTGACTGCTCTCTCTGTGTGCTCACCTTTGTCTAGAATAATCTTTTTGCATCAATCCTACTGGCTTGACCCCAGAATTTTCTTTAACTCCTTCCCAACCCAATGTACCACCAGTACACTATCAAGACCAAGTTGTTCCCAATAATCTCCTACCCCACCTACTCTGACTCAGGGACATGGGAGAAGTCCTCTGAGAAAGACTGGGAGATCTAAAATACAAAGAGCAGAAGGTGATCTCTCAACATGAATCTTTAGGCGGCCACTCAAGTAGATATGAGCAGGTTTGCAAATATAGGAACATTTCTTATGATGAAGAAGACTGAGCATATTCATTGATCATAGAATGTGGATTGATATATTGCAGGGGAGCCTTGGAAATGGAGGGAGGAAAATTTCGTATGAATCTGAATGCAGAACATTTTTAAAGGCACATAGAAAATCTGAAGCTGATACAGAAAATGGATGGAGATGGGGAAATAAGATAAGGAAAACGAGAAACTGGGAGAAACTCAATTGGGCAGATTGATCTATCTCCTGGGTGCAGAATCCCAGTTAAAACTGTGATACTTTCAAGAAGCACTGGTAGCAACTACTAAATCCTTTGGCACATAAGGAATAGCCAGTCATATTCTGAGCTAGGCATTTTTGGGCCTTGAAGGTGATACTTTGGCCCATTTCTCACAGTTTTGCCAGCTTGTTTTCCACTATGGCTGGGCAAAGACTCTACTGAGTCTGTAACCTTATGTGAGTTCAAGTTTGGGCTGATTTCCTTCACGTTGCATTGAAAGGAGCTGCACACCCCTTCCCTTCATGCATGAGTTGCTCTATCCCCTCTGGGCATCTTCTCTACAAGACTTACAGCTGCAGCATGAGACTAGCATTTAGATTCTTCTGCAAAAGGCAAAAGAGAGCGAGAGAAAGCCACAAAGTCACACCATATTGTGACAAAGAGCCTAGAGGTTAAACTAAAGCTTCATTTTCCTTCATTGCTTTCCAACTGTAAATCTAGTTCTTGACACTTATGATGTGTTTGATCCCATGTCAGAGAAATGACTTATCACATTTTCTTGGCAACCTCTCAGATGGTTCTCCCCACTGTTCACTCCTCATCCCAAGTTCATTGCCAGATGTCAGTGCAAGAATAACAAACGTGGCTGCTGAGTCTGGAGGTAATAAACATTTCAAAGTGGTGGAAATGATGAGGTCTTATGTTCATCCTCTTTTTGATCATTCTGCAGGTAAAGAGCAGAAGGGGATGTTGACTGAGGCTGGTGCTGACTACTTTCTTCTTAAGCTCATGACATTTGAAGATCAGTTCCATGCCTCTTCCCAGTTGCTTGGCAAAACAATGCCCTGTTCATGAATTTGAACAAATCTCTGACAGTCTCAAGTGCTTACTAGGATAGGAACATGCTAAGGATCATGAGGAATTCTGTGTGATTTACCTATGTTCAGACCCGTCCTAGTACACACATGAAGCCTGCACCCATTCAGACAAATTCATGAAAAGGGCTCAAAACAGAAGAAGCTTGTTAGAGTTGGAGCTTTGTTATTCTAGTTGGTGAGTCTGTCTGCCTTTCTTAGTTGTTACCCATTGGGCAGGGATTTATAAGCATCTGAACTCTCTGATGACAATCAGAAAATTTACATCTCCATACTGGGTTTTCTGTCCTTGAATAGCCACAGTCATTTGCTTGGTATAATCACTCAGTTCATACCAGACTTCCTTGTTTGTCTCTGCTGTAAAAAATCAGGTTTGGCAATGTGGCAAGGAGCCAAGCCTAAATGACAAAAATAAAATAAAATAACAAGACTGTTGAATATTGAAAGGATGTAAATTCCAAGTCATTTGAGGATGATGGGAAAGAAGCATCCTATTGCTGACTGCTGCCTTTAGCTGTTAATCAATTAAGAATATGCATGTTTAGACAGAATAAGCCCTACAACTCCCCGAGAAAAGCTGGGAAGTGTAGAGCTTTTTTTTTAGAAATGCAAAGGAGTGTACCAAAAATCATTTGATTAATTGAGAACATGCCCTAGTGTATGTAGATAAGGAAGCATTGTTTATTTATTTATTTATTTGATGTTGGAACAAGCAGCATCTTGGAAAGGGTTTGCTCTTTCATGGCCAGGGGAGCAGGTTGTAAGATCGTGCCAGATGTGACTGATGCACATGGTATTGTATGGTGTCGGTACCTACCAGGCACCATTTTAACAGAGTTGTTCCTTTGGCTGGGCTTCAGGTCTGGGTGCAGTTGCAAACTTGACTCTGGAGTTCACCAAGCCCAGCCACTGCTGTGCATTGCTCAGAACAGGAACCAGGGTTGTCTTCCTTTCATTACTATAATGCTTTTATAGCATAAAAATCACTCACCTGTTCATAAGCAGGTACAGCAACATAGAAACAGGTAAAGCAAATATTTAAAGCTATGCAACACCATAATAATAAAGCAGGACAGTCACCAATGAGTCCCTCACTGGTCCAGAAAATCCTTGTTGAACGGGTATGTTTTCAAGAGGCATTTAGAACCTACCACTGTTTCTGTCCCTGGGACAACCCACTGGAGAATATTCTAAAGAATGCTCACCGACCGAGCAGCCTCCTTTTGCACTGCAAGAATCAATGTACTGGCTACAGAATGACGAGGAAGAAATCCTCAGATCTCAATGGTATGGGGAGTTTATAGTCCATTTCCATGCCCAATTCAAAGTACTGGCATTAATATTTAAACTTCTAAATGGTTAACGGAGAGATTGTGTCCTCTTATATCCATCTTCCTAGTCCATAAGATTTTCTTCAGTAGTACTTCTCTGGAAGCTCCCACCAAAGGAAGGAAAGAATACGGTTACTTAGAACAGTTTGTCTTTTGTTTTACTTCGCTTTATTCTTCTTTGTTCCATGTTGTGGCATTCCTACTATGGAGTGAGCTTCCCAGAGAGGCTTGCCTGACTCCTTCATTGTGCTCTTTTCAGCACTAGTCATTTCTATTTTCTTAGGCACATTACTTTTTCTTTTTTTAATCTGTTTTGTTGTAAATCCTTGCACTGCTGCTAGGTTCTATTGGATTATTATTCATTTCATTGTGTATTATCGTTCTAAGCATTAGCATTGTATTTTCTCCCATTGTTTATGCTCTTAATTGAGCCACCCACAGAGGTGCAGCTATTGGGTGGCATATATATGTAATAAATAAAGGAGAACAGCAGTGCAAATATCTCAGTCCTGAGTCATGTGGGTCAGCAATAGCATCCAACCCACTCTTGGATGAACAGCTCAAGTAGGTGAAAGAATTTGAGAGTGTCAGAGAAACCAAGAGCAATGCCCCCAGAGGGTCTCAATGGACTGGTCTCCTGGCAGGGTCACACAAGGCAGAATGATCAAAGCAGGGACACCAGTCTAAGAGGTATCCATCCGCTTCAACAGTAACTGTCACATCAGCAGAAGAGAATGCATCTCTCTAATGGTGATGGGACCGGAGAAACCCCTGAAGGGCATCTACTGGGCAGCACCAGTAGTTGAAGGAAACACTGGTGGGGGGTGTTTTGCAGAAAATGGCAGTGATGCTCAAGCTAACTCTGGTTAGTGCTGCACAGAAGATGGCCATTGCAAACCACTTCTGAATCTTGTTACATCAAACATTGTATGATGAAACCTAACCCTAACAAGAAATAACAACCACAGATTCTTGAACGTGGTTTGGTAGCAAATAGGCACGCACCACATTTCTTTCAACACTTGTGTAACATGTATAAATCTAGGTGCTCCACGGAGCCGCAGTCATCCTGCATTCTGCACCAACTGCGCCTTCTTAGCCAGGTGCGAGGTCAGTTCTGGTCTTACTCGTGTCCATCTTTAATCTTGGGTTAAATCTTATAGTCAATGCACACATCTAGCATACATATACTGGCATGTGGGAATCCTATCAAACTCTAGAATTACGAAATAGATATATTTTAGTTGTCTGAAGAAAGCATTAAATATTGGAAGGTTGATACTGAACCATGAGATGACCTTCCAAAGGAAGCTCTCTTAGCACCCGCGTCACTGTCTTTGAGGGAATAGGAGAATACATACTTATGCAAACAGATGATTAAGACCAGCATGGCTGCTTTCCTATGGGAATATTAGGCGCAGGAAACGTACAGGCTGAGACGGGTTGCTCTGATATTGGGGAATCCAAAGCATTGCCAGGCTCATGCTGGCAGGCTGAAAAAGAGGGAAGTGTGGCACCCCCTCCCTTCCCTTCTGTATTTTGCCTTCTTAAACTCCTTTCCTCCCATGGATGCTGATTGGAGGATGATTAATTATGCCAGCTTTCCAACCCATTCCAAAGGGCTAACCAGAAGACAGTTTCACAGCCCATTCTGGGATGTCAATGGAAAGTTACTGATATCTCTCTCTCTCTCTCTCTCTCTCTCTCTCTCTCTCTCTCTCTCTCTCTCGGTGTGTGTGTGAGAGAGAAAGCAAGAACACATTGATAACCACATCCAAGATCAGATCTTCCCTTTCATGGGCCAACCTGCCTCTCCATCCTTGGAGGAGAAGAGTGAAAGGGGGCTATGACTCCAGTGCACTCTCCCATAATCCATAGAATTATAACATCAATGGTTTATCTGTCCCTTTCTTTTGGGAGGGGAGATTTGTTGTCTTGCATTGTTGATTTTGTTTTAATTTGTTGTAATCTACCCTGATATTGAATAAAATGCAGGACACTTGGGCTGTGTGAGTGTGTGTGCATGCGTGGTTTGCACATAATCACATCTTGAACTCTAGGAAATCTGCCATCCCTTCTAATACATTTTAAAATGTCATTTTTGAGTGCCTGTCCTTGCAGGTGTTTGTTACTATTTCCACCTGTCAAATCTTTCTAGTGAGCTTTCCTTATCCTGAGAGTATTGACTTGTAACCACATAGCTGCTTGTATCTTCACCGGTGGAACATCATCAGTCTCCAGCCAAGCAGGTATGAAAAGATCACCCAGTGGCCTTTAATCAGGTCCTTTATAGCTGGAGCATTGATGGATGAGGTAAGTTCTCCTCTGCTGAAGAGCAGCCTGTGGGCTATGTGGAAAAGAGCAGGGGGTTCCCTTTGCATAACTATTGCCATAAACTTACACAAGTCTTCAGACTTCAAAAATGTAATAATCCATCTTTTGTATACAATGTCTTATGTGCATTTTGCTCAGTACATTTGTGGGGGATCACAGAATCATTAAAACAATACTTTATTGCCCTACCTTGCCAGGTATTGACTGCAGGACTTGTAGTTCCAAGGAGAGATGCATGAAACAATCTGCTTCTACAAGCATATTTGAACGCTCTGCACAGATCTCCTTAGCAAGGCACGTAGAGATGCAACAGAGCACCAGACTATGCCTAAAATGCAACACTTTGGGAAATAATGCAATGGCAGGCCTGCATCTCATATCCTGTAGACTGTTGCAATTTGATATTTCTCTCACAGGTTATGGAATTATTTGCCCTTTGTTGAAAGAACAGCTACAATTCTCTGTCTAAGCCAATATTATGAATCTCTTTTTACCAAATTCAGTTTCAAAGGAGCTATTGGGACACAGAACCTAGTGCTGAGTGTGGCCAAAGGGAAAGGGTCAAAGGGTCCTGAGTGTGGCAAAGGGTCCAAGGTCAAAAGGTGCAAGAGCAAAGACAACAGCAAGCTTTAGGTTAAAGCTGTTCCTGCCAGTAACGAAGTCAAAGAAAAAGTATTTCAGCCTTTTGGAATGGGGAAGAACAGAACCAAAGCTGGCAACCACCGACAAAGAGCAGAGAACTTCCAACACCATTGCAGATCTGGTTGCGATATTGTTTAATTCAGTTTTACTTTTGCTGAAGGACGACATTGCTTAGTCCCTATTCCTTCCCTTGTCCCTTTCTCTCTGAGCCTGCTGCTTCTTTTTATCCACCAGTGTGAACTAACAATAGAGGTTTGCTCTGTATTAACTAAGCAAACATTTAATGAAAGGTCATTCTCTTTCCTTGCTTCTAAGCTGTTGGCAAATTCCTCCTTTGCCCCCCAAAAAGGTTTGATAAAATCCTTCCCTTCAATTTTGTTGATAGTGTCAGAATGGTGACATGTAGAAGGGAGACCAATTGGGTATCCAGTATTCTTTGCTGGGCACCTGGCCTTAGATGCCTTTCAGGAATATCCACAAGAAATACACATCTTTGCTGTTGCTTCTTCCTTGTGCAAAACTGTTCAAGATTGCTGAGAGATTCTTGCTTGAGCAGTGTTGGTATCCATAATGCATGTTGCAGTGCCCAAGGTCCTAACAATTACAGACCTGGCCTCAAAGTGAGTGTGTGGGATGGATTCAAATTGAAATGCTGTATGCTCTTGCCTTCGAGACAACAGCAGAAATAAACAGATGCAATTTGTTACACTTGTGCTTCTGACAAGATTGCCATGGAATGCTACAGGCAAAGAAAGCAGCAGAGAACCTACTGCTCCTGCCAACTGCTCCATGTCTTAAGGGAACAAGCTGATTCGTTGAACTGAGCTAAGCCCTCATAAGGAATCCATGAATCCTTCTTTAGAACTTGCCACTTAACAGCAAAGATGGCTATTATATTTTGTCTCAACACATCCGAATCATTCCAGCAGTATTCCTCTTAACTGTAGTACATGAATCTTAACTCCCTTCCTTTTGCAGATACATTTTCCAGAGTTCAGTTCCATTTCCTCTTAGCATCAAAAAATATCTAATTCAGGAATTCTGAATTATCAAGAGATAATTCACTGACTTCCCCCAAATGTTCTGTGTGAATACAGAGGCCAAGCCATTGCTGCTGTTGAAAGTATTAAAATTATATTAAACTGCATTAAAATTAGATTCACAGTTGTGTCGTAAATTCAGAAAAGGTGAATGTTTAGAATGCACATCTTTAAGAACACTTGAACTTGCATTGTCAGGTTTTAATGGGGGAAGAATTATACATTTTTAAATATTAAGAAATTCATACCTTTAAAATGCATACATGTATGCTTTAGTCTATAGAGAAGCATTGTGTGTCTTTCCTGTGCATTTTCCCTATATCAAACAGCAGGGGTGTATGTGTGTGTGTGGGAGAGAGAGAGAGAGAAGGACCTTTTTCTCCATCTTCATGAGGTACACCCCATCCATTGCCAGATGTCCATTGGCAAGAAACCAGGTGCCGTGATTGAGGAAACGGAAGCATCCTTCTGACACCATACCACATTGGAAGGACTCAGGAGGCCAAGGCATCGCTCCTTTTTGTGCTTTACTCAACACAAATTGGCACTGCAGTCCATTAGTGCTAGTGCAGGTTGGCACAATTCCTCCCCAAAATGGGTGGTGGGGGGCAACTCCTCCAGCTGTTTCAAGAAACCACGTGACTCAGGGAAAGCTGGTCCACTGTGGATCCCAAGGTTGAAACCCAAACTCATCTGAATCCACTGTAGAGTTCTCTGAAATCCTTGCATTTCAGTAGTGGAGTCCCAGGTATGAGATGACCTTCCATGGAAGCTGAACTGGTGTCAACATTGTGGTCATTTGAACACCAGCTGAAATCCTTTTCCTTCCCCAGCCTCTTTAAGTCCTTCCTTGTGTTGTCGATATGTCTTACTGCTTTTAGACCATTTCTCTGCCACTGATTTTAACTCTTGTTTTAGTTTGGTCTTACTCTGGTTTAAACTTTTAAAGGTTTGTTTTATCCTGCTGTATTTTGGGGGATTGAATTTTGTGAACTGGTCAGAGAATATTAAGTAATGAGCAAAACAGAATGGAAAGGAGAAGAATCATTTCTTTTCCTCCATGTAAACCAGCAGAGAGTACGCTGGATTCACTGACTTGCACAGTATGATAGAATAAATGCACTTCAGAGATCCAGAACCGAGTCCAGAATCCAAATGTTAACATAAGGATGAATGTGACAACAAAGAGACCACAAAAATAAATAAAAAATATATAGGAGAAAATTAAAATGTATCCAGTGCCTGGAGTCCTAGGTGTTTTTGAAGATCTAAATAGAGGCTCTCAGAGAAAGATTAGGGATCATTTAGGTGAAAAGAACCGTTGAACAGTGGGAAGGACAGTGTTCTGAAAGAAAATGATAGCTTGTAATAATGGTTTGGAAGTTTTTAAAAGGAAGACATTTCAGTCATGAATCTCATGGTGGGGGCAGGGGGGTGATAAGTAGAGTGATTGTAGAAAGGCTAGGGGAAAATTACATTTCTATGGAAACAAGTATATAAATTATTATCAGGGAATATGCCCCATATAAGGATGGATACTCTTTGCAATATCTGTTCTGTCTACATTTTCATTCTGTTGTCTGTGCCCTGAAAGAAGCAGATTTTGCACAGAATATGCATATTCATCCACTCTCTTTAGTCTTTGAAATAAATGCAGATTTCCATCATTTCTTTTATTTTCTATACTTTGCCATGACTAAATGTGTATAAAATTATGGAAAGTATTTAAAATAGTCTGCATAAATCAGGAAAAGCTGATCCATTGTGGAATCCATGGGTCAGATCCTGAGGAATTCAAATTCCTTGTAGATTTCCCTAATATCGCCGGTCCCATGGAACAGTTATACTGAATTTAGTGAAATGACTTCTAAGGCAATTTGCTATAGGACTGCAGCTTTAGCCAAATGCATTTTTTTGTCTTAGCAAGCAATCTTGTGACCCTGAGACAGCATGCCACAAACATTGGATTGTTTAGACTTCCATCCAAAGATGTATTACCTGCAGAAGTGGATGCAGATATATCTTTCAGAAGGGGGTACTAAATGCTAGTCCCACCTACCCCAGGAAGAACCCTGTTGCTGTTTCCCAGTTGCAAATGTAGCCTCAGGTGGAAGGAAAGGGGTATTTTCTTAATGGAGCAAAGTGAAGTAAATTGGAAAGGCCAAAACAGAAGCAATCCAAGCCCAGTTTCCACAACCAGTATAACCTCTGAAATAGTTTCAAAGGACCATTGAGAAGAAAAGTATTTAAAAGGACAACAGAAAGGCAAAAAATCACCTTGAATTGTATATGGGGAACTTTCACGATCAGGGTCTTACTTCTAAGCAAGTTCTTTCTCAACAAAGCTTCACAATTGCTCCTAATTCCATTATGGATACTATTTTCTCGCAATCCTGATTGCAATTGGATTGGATAAGCATTATATTTGAATATTTTTGAGTAACTGTATGCAGTAAAACATTTGCAGCTCCTACTCCCTCAACTTATAAAAAAACCTCTAATTTGCAATAACTGCCTCTTATGGACACATCTAAGGTAGAGAGACAAAATTTGTATATACTGCATTTTAATGAAACCATTTGCCAGATTTTTATTACATTGTTGGACCCCATCTGCATGCAATTTAATTTCATTAGTGTTAATAAGACAAGTCAAGAACATCCCTTCCCTGCCCCATTAGAAATTGGATAGACTTGACTAAAGTACCTGGCTATATGTAACCAGTGGGAGCACCATCACACAAACAACTGCACAGTTGTAAAATAACAAATTCATTCTGTAACATATATAATTTATGGATGGTGTTTCCGTGAGACTTATTAACCATTAATATGCTCCTTGCAAATGTTCCTTTGCTTTGATATGTACTTACACGGAAGCACATTAGCACAAATGCTCACTGCTGCAAGGGCAGGTGTGTACAACGTCATCCAAAAGGTAAGAGCCAAACTGGTTTGCAGGTCCACCTGACTGACTTAAGAAAAAGGTGGTCCACTGTGGAATCTGAACTCATTTAAGCTACTCATATGGACAACATTTCTAGGCCATGTTGGGATCTGGGCAGCCCCAGTGGATTCGGTAGGCAGAGCACCATAGTAATTGCAGGATGGGGTCCAGGCCCTGCTGGGAGTTTCTGATGAGCATCAGCTGGATGACCTGGGGCAGAGCTCTGGAAGAACTCCAGTGGTGCACCCAGCAATGCAGGTTTTCTTGCTAGGTGTGTTAAGCTTCTGTGCATGCCTCCGAACTGGCCCTGCAAGCACCAGGCTCCCACGTTGCTGCATTCTCAGAAGCACTGTTGCTGCTTTTCTGCCTTGTTTCTGCCTTGCTGTATCACCTCAGCAGCACAGGTCTGCCTGTAAGCCGTAGCCCGGGAGAGCTTCTGCATCTCACCTGACCCTTGCTAGATCTGTATCCTGCAGTGCCTTGCTGTCTCGCCAAACCTTCGCTTGTTCCTGAATCCCACCTAGCTGACCCTGCCTTAGGTACCTGCTCCTTCCTCAGCTTCCCTTCCCCGTTCTTGACCTTTGCTTATTCATAACCATTCCCCATCTTTGTTCTGATGCACAACTCCTGGTTCCTGAGTTCAGCCTGTTTCTCGAATTTGCCTCCTACCCAACTCCCAGGCTCTGAACCATGTTTAAACCTTGTTCTGACTAGGGTCCTGTTGTCCTGGTCTTGGTGCCTCCATCTTGACTCCTGCTGCCCACATCTTGGTGCTGGCCCGCTAGACTTCCAACACAAGCGCTGCTGCTCCTGGATGTGGTAATGCAAACAAACTCTTAGGAAAAAAGATAAAATGGTGGCTGTGGGGAGGCATTTGCCAATTGTAAGACCTTCCTAGGAGATTGTTGGCCAATTCCATTTCTCCCTGGAGAAATTTGGTGCATTTGCCTTCTTCCCAGTTCTACTTACAAATAGGATGATGGTTTTTGAGATGCACTTTGTGCACAGCTGTAGCTCTCGACAGCTCCACAGTCATCTCCACATTTTATTCTCCAGTTTTCCCACATGGTTTTTGTGGTTTGAGACAATGAGCATCTCACTTGCTCTTCCCAACTCTGTATGGAAGATGTAGTGTTAATAATTATGGGCCTTAGATCTTAACTTCCTTGCTTTTAGATGGCTTTTTCTTGCATCATGTATGGTTTTTTGTTTCTTCTAAACTGCAGTTCTGCCCTAATTTTGCTGTTGATATATAGTTCTCAAAATAAGGATAGAGCATATGTGATCCACCAAAGAACCCTGAAACAGGTGCAACACTTTAAAAATCCCAACTTAAGCCAAATGATGAGATAACGAATGAACGCTGAATGCCTAATCAAGACAGTTCCAAGAAAAGTTATTTAAAGCCCTTCACCATTTTTGGAGTTTCTTGGTGGATCACAAATGCTCTGTCCTGATTCTAGAGAGAAAAAAGCTCCAGATCAACAATCTTCCATCTTGTGCCCTTAATTTTGATTTCATACTTCCTCGGAGAACTATCTGACTAAGTAGATGTAGTGGTGGGGTAGAGAGTTATTTCTGTTCTCTACTCACCGAGAGTCAAGGGATTTGCCTGCAGGTGAAGCATGCTAAATAATAATAAGTACACTAATTATGGTAAATGAAATGGAGCACACTGACATTGTTAAAACTAATGACCCAAGACATTGCCACTTAACACACCTTTTGAAGTTCACTCAATCGAATTAATTGTGATATTGCAGAGTGCTGAGCTCTGACCTAGCAGTTTAATCAGAAGTTGAAATGATGAGGCAGCATCAGGCTGACACACCTTCCGATGCTTCAGCCATCTATTATTGTTAGAGTGGTTTTGATTGACCAGTTTGCAGAATCCTCTTCTCATGCAGGAGCAGGCCTGCACAAGCATCTTCGCGTGGTCCAACTAGGACAGGCATGCAAGAGGACAGGTAATCTGTGCAATAGCATTGCCTGCTCTCAGGAGACACTTAACTTTCTGGACTTGCTCGAGAACTTCTGTGTTCCTGCAGCAAGGTTGGAGCTACTCTAGGGAAGACCTTCTTAGACATTGTTGCCCGTCAACTTCACTTAGGAGCGCCTTCTTCTACTACATGCGTCCATCCATTTGTGCATATGAGGGGGCAGAGGGAGAGAGATGCAAGCTGACAAATACAGAAGATTCTGAAAAAGGAGCAAAAGAAAGTTGTTTTAGCCAGCAAAAGCTGTAGAGGATGCCTGCTCTGTGAACTCTACACGATACCCCTGAGGGGGTGACATAGCATTGCTTTGAACAGAAACTCTCAGGGCTGAGGCAGACCTGTACGCAAACCGAAAGGACTGCAGTGAGCCAAAGGCACCTGCCGGTCTTGCCTCACAATAGCTGACAGTTTGGGCCAGTGGCAGGCCATTGCAGAGCCCTGGGCCACTGGCAATTTCCTGATGGTGCTGAACCCTGGTTCCAGGCCCACAGTTCAGAACTCTCTATATTAAACCGACACACAGACAAAATTGGATGTGGCACAGTGCAAGCCTATGGAGAATCATGGACAGGAAGAAATAATCCTTGCTGCACTTTAAGACTCCCAGTTAACATGGCCAGATTTTCAGCCCTATTTTTATCTCCCATGTGTGGTTGGGAGAACTTTCCCTTCTCTCTCCCCTGCCTGCCTTACCTGCTTCCTAGTTTGCTCTCAGATTCCAAATCAGACTATTAGCCACAGTACAGATGTTCCCAGTATGGCAAGCCAAGCCTGAGCTTTGCCACAGTATCTCTTTTCTCTTGAAATGAGATGATCCTAAATAATCTATGGCTGGCTGCTATTTATTTATATTCTTCCAGTGGAATCGGGCTATCATCACAATCAAGACTTTAACAAGCATCCATTTGCTTCTCATTGTATGAGCAGCAAGACTTGTGATTCCTCTGCAAATGAAATCTTATGCATGAGTAAGCAAAGAGATGGAATAGTTGCTTGTTTATTTATTCACCTGAAATAGATGCTCTGGTTCGGGGTGAAAAAGTACAACCTGCTGTTTTAAAGGGAAGGATGGGGTGAAATAGCATGAAGAAAGGGAGACCCAAACCATCAAGTTCTTTTGTATTCCGTGAAGCATCTTGCATGCCAGACACAACAAGCCCCGTACAATATTTGGCTTAACCCCTTCCACAGACCCTGGGACTTGTATTGACAGCATGAGTGCACAGCAATCAATCTGATGAATACAAATTGATTTCTACCCCCAACCTCAGCAATATTCTTGTGAAGTAAAGTCATGGAGCACTGTGTGTTCTACATATTATCAGCATCTATGGTGAACTACCAAGGGGTTTCCTTCCCTGCTCACTCTATCCTGATTGAACAACAAAATTAGAAATGCAGGAACGTTCAAATGACAGGATCAGTCAGTGAATGCTAACTGCTTAGTTCTTGCCAAAGGCAGTTTAGTTACTGAGATCTTGATGCTCCAGACATTTTGAACTTTAAAATTTTGTGAACCGCCCAGAAAGCTTTGGATACAGGAGGCATAGAAATAATAACAACTTCCACTCCCAGTACCTGTGCCAGCATGGCCAACAGTCAGGAATGCTATGAGCTAATGCTTAAGTCCCAATGCTAAGTCCCAGGAATGCTAAGTCCCAAACATCTGGCAATTGACATTCTGCACAGTCCTGTTCTAAAGCAAAGGTCTTGCGCTCTTCCAGAAGTTTTGACCTAGAATTCCCTTCATTTCTCATCATTAGCCATGCTGGATAGGAGTGAGGAGTGTTGTGTGCCACAGGCTGCCCACACCTGATATAAAAATAGGTCTGTCCACCCCTTTTATTTTCAATGAGAGAATATTCTGAAAGACAGCCCAGTTTCTATCACTGTAATGGGACTTATAGCACTGTTCTTGTTACTCTCTGTCTGTGTGAAAGAGAGATTCTGTGCGTATCTACTCAGAAGTAAGCTCCTCTGAGTTCGCTGCCAGGTCAGTGAGTGTGGGATTGCAGCCTTGCTTTGATTCACACTTGACAGTTGCCTTGAAACTTAGTTCTCATTCAGCAGGTAAATCTGTGCCTGGATTGCACCATTTCATTAAAGCACACCCCTCAAGGCAAAGTGGTACAGCCCAGAAAGTGTTAGTACCTTACTGAGAAAGATGCTCTTCTGAAGGTGACCCCAAAAAGATTAGCACACATAGGAAGACGTGCAGAACCAAGTCAAAATTTTGTTCTGACAAAATCGTTCAGAGAATGTTGGGAGGCCAGACTAGATGTGACCCCTTGTGGTTCACTTTGTGTCTATGTTCCTACAAGTGGTGCACAGCTCAAAACCACAGGTCACCAGGGAGACAGGCAGAATGTCTATCTCTGTTATCTGCTATTCTGCTATTCTTTGCATAGGGATTGCTTTGTGGATGCTGTTTTTCATATGGGGGAGCATTGTCGGCTGAGAGCCCAGCAGATCAAGTGTGGAATTTCTACTTGCAAGGGCTGGGAACCCACCGAATACCTGGAGTGGGGAAGACAGCAGCCTTGTGTATGCATGGGACCCAATACACAACGCTGGCGCCATGCATCCTGGGGTTTAGAGAGGGGCACCTGGCATGTGCAAGGCAGTTGTGAGGACTGAATCAGAATCTGTGTGCCTGAGCTCATGGGTTAGTCACACAGCCATTAAATGACACCAGCACTTGATGCTGAACTTCTTCCCATGTGCATGTTTCAAAATCACATTTAGACAGGAAGCTCCCTCCAAACATCCCACTGTCTTGATGTAATGAAAATTAATCTACTTAAACTGTTGCCTGCCTTTAATTTTTTAAGCTAATGTATCATTTTAAGTGGCAGTCTATGCCATTTCTTATCTTCTCATGGCCCCTACCTTTGAGGCAGAATAGGATATTAACCAGTGATGGTCAAGATTTTTAGCTTGGCTTTTCTCTCATTTTAATGAAAACCCTCATAAGAAAGGTCACTGAAGTGTAAGAAATCAATCATTCATAAGCTGTCTTTGGTTCACACTGAAATATTTATGAACGATAAAGCCAGCCTGACAAGACAAAGTTCAACTCAAAGGCCACTTATGACAACATGACAAGGTTTCATAAGAGCCAGAGTATAATTAAAGGATTAATGGGAAATGGATGGAGATGTGTCCAATTTCATTACATAAGTCTGTAAAGAGCAAGGAACCAACATGACTAGGTTGAATGAGAAGTCTGCATCCCACACCTCTCTGGTTTAATTGAATAAATGCTAAGCAAGTACCATAATTAGGAACAAGTAAATAAATGACAAAACACAAGTCCCTTCACTTCTCCAGTACCTCTTCATAATGGAAAAAGGAGTTATACATTGATTCATTTTGATTAATTTCCCTGATTTCTCTTTTCTGAACTACTATCTGAACCAAATTCTCAAACTGTCTACAAAAGGAACGCCTGCCCGCATGCATACATCCCTTCTCCTATATAGTGTTTGACAACTGCTACCAACTGCTTGACCTGCCAGGGATGGTTTGGTAATTCTTGCAACCCAAAGATGTGAATAAAATGCCTTAAGATAGGCATTATCTGCCTGGGCACTTATCATTTGCCCATTATCATTGATTAACAGAAAAAGGTATCTGTGGTGAGACCCAGCCCTGACAGAGCACTGCTTGGCTCAGGAAGACATTCTTAGCTGGCAAGGGTTTACTCCCTCCATCACTTTCTTCGAAGACTAGGAGTGCAGCCTCACACACGTTTGGACAGAGGAAAGGCCCCAGCCAGCTGTGATATCAATGCTATATTTTAGCAGCCACATGCAAATAGGAATATATGTGACTAATTCAATCTGCCCAATCTTTTGCAAACTGGCTCTTTTACTCACTTTCCAAAATACAAAGTTACAATGATAGAAAAGGTCTCATAATTTATCTCTGTCCAGTTCTATGTGAACTCAGTGGTGAAAGGACAATAAGAATTTGTTTCCATCTCAAAACTAGGATGATGCAAGTGTTTTTTTAAGTTTGCATTTTAACCAGATTGATGTCATTTATGCTTCTGATTTTATCCAGACTGACTGCCGGATGCTGGGAGTTGTAGGCCCTTGTTGCTTTCTAAACATGCATAAGATTGTGTATTTAGACAGAGAGCATGTTTGGAAGTGAGCAAATACTTCATGCCTCTCCAAGCTTCTTTATCCGGAAGGAGCCAAGTCGCTTTCCTAATAAGTAGCTCTTTTCAACCTTCTCTGTGTGTGTTTAGCTTAGAGACAATGGAATTGGCAAAACTCAAGCTTGCTGAGTTTCTGCAAACTCTATTTTACAGATTTTTACAAATTGTGTTCCTATCAGATTCAAACGGTGTGTGCGTGAATGCATAATCCCCCAAATGTATGCATCAGCTCTGCTCATTTGTAGAACAGTTTTTTTTCCCATTGATTTTTGCATACTTTTCAAATGTTTGGAGTCCTAGACATGTGTCACTGCTCCGGAATTTGCATCACTAGTGCTTAAGCTTGTGGGCTTCCATGGATTCTGCCTGGGTATGCTTTCAGTTCCAGGTACAAATTGGATACATTCTGGTCAGAAAGAAACTGAAACAAAGGTGTGATAGATCATTTGTGCAGCTGTGAACTTGCTGCCTGTAACAAAGACCCATTGTCAGAGCAACAATAATAGTCCCACTTTTCCCTTCCCCTCCTCATGACCTGATTACTAGTCCTGTTACTGCACTGAAACGTTAGAGCTCTCTTAAAGACCTTCTTATCCTCAACATTGCACTGACAGCAGGATTTCATCTTTAGCAGCCATTTGGAAGAAAAAGGCTTGGCATTGATTTAGTTCTATGTTTTCGGTCTATTGATTAGAGAAATTGTCTTGGCAACTGAGAAGCCTGTCAAGAGATGGCTGACTTGCATCGTCACATTACGCTAGGATCAATCAATCAGCAAGAAGCAGAGACGGGTCGTTTTCTTTCCAGACCAGTTCATTTGTGTATCAGCAGTTCCAGATTTCACAGGGATGGGTTAGACTTCAGGCAGGGTGTTGTCAGCTGGTCCCAGTCCTCAGTGGAACTGCCTCCTTCCCTTGCCTATGGCTGCCCAGCTGATGTCCATTTTCTCCAGGATAACCCTCTGCCTGGAAGGAAATGTCAAGTCGAGTGGAGGCTGCTACTAATTCTCTTTGCGCAAATCACTGTTCATTAGGGACAGGTGAGAATTTTACTTCAATTCTCTTTTGATAACAATTGGCAAACTACTTATTATTCTGGATGATATTTTTTTTGTAGCAGGGAGAAGAATGCGGGATAAACTGAAGCTTACAGGTTTGATCATCCAAGCCCAGGCCTTTGAGTGCTCAGCTCTTAAAAGTCTGAATTAAAACCCCTTTATATTCTGTCAGCTAAGAGACAGTGTGTTACACCAGTCCTGCCTGTGCCTGCCTGCCTTCCAAGCAGATCAAGACCAAAGGCTTTTAACTACAGGAGGAGGAGGATATTAAGCCAGCTAGGCCAATATTGCAGATGCCACTAACAAAAGTAAAAACTACTGGGGGAAATGATTCATGCGAAGCATTTGATTCCAAACTGAATCCCTGTCTTCCCTTCATAACCAAAAGGGTGGGAAATAAGTCTTCACAGTCACTCCTGTTGCTTTTGGGTCAGGCAGTGGGTACATCTGATGCTGGTCAATTGATCTGCACTTTTGATATGACAGTGGATGATGGGGATGATTATATCGCAAACCTCTTTCTTGTTCAGCCTGTTCCACAGTGTCTTCCACCAAGGCAAAGGCAGCCTTGTTCTCAGCAGTCACTTGGTTTCTCTTTGAGCATGTTAGCATTTCAGGTAAGATTTCTGACCCTGCCTCTTCTTCCAGTACTGATTCAGACTTTAAAATAACAACCCTGGAAAGCTGCATTTTTGGAGAAGTAGGTTCAGACCCTGCATCAGAGATCTTGGAGAGTGTCAGTATATATGTGGACAGGAGTGAGCCAGTAGACATCAGTAACCAGACACATTCAGAAAGAAACTGGTCCTGAGTGGGCTGGTGTAACTGGGTGTCCTGCAACAGCAGGGGGCTGGACCTGATGACCTTCTTGACCCCTTCCAACTCTACTATCCTATGATTCTATGAATGTAGACTTTCAAAAGCCCTTTGGCAAAGGCCAAAAACAACAAAACCAATCTAGGCAAAAGAGTTCCTGTTATACTTCAGTAATTGGTTAAAGAACAGGAAACAGAGTAGAATAATAATAAATTATTCCATTAAGATCATTAATGTCAGTGTGGGAAAAGCTAAAGTCAACATTGTATAATAAACTACCAAGATGGCTTTCACCTATGGAAGCTTTTGTGTATCCAAATGTATTGAACTTTGAAGGGATCATAAGACATGATGATATTTTGGATAAGGATGGAGGCCTGAAACTAGATCAAGAAATACAAGAACAAGGACTTAATATCTCTTGGCGGTATAAGGTGCAGATGCAATCAAGATATGCTAAAGATTGTAAAATATGGGGGTTTTATAAAGATTTAACAGCCTTTGATCAAGTGATGCTAAAAACAGATGAGAAAATGATTAAAAGAGTATATGGTTTCTTACTTGACAGGAAAATGGAAGGGGAACAGGTTAAGGAAACTATGATAACATGGGCACAAATTTTGGATGTAATATTGAATTAGAAAAGTGGCAAAAGCTGTGGGACAGAAATATTAAGGTAACATTAGCAACTTCATATAAAGAAAAAATATATAAAATGTTCTATAGATGGTATTTGTCACCAAGTCAATTAGCTAAGATGTTTCCGAATATGTCAAATGGATGTTGGAAATATAAACATAAAGTGGGTACTTTTTACCATATGTGGTGGACCTGTGAAAATGCGGAAAAGTATTGGATTAAAATACATAAATGGCTTGAGGAAATGCTACAAAAACCCTTAGCTTTTAAACCTGAAATTTTCTTGTTAGTCATTATACTGGAAGATATTAGCAAACAAGAAATATATTTGATGCTACATTTAATCACAGTGGAGAGGATTGCGCTTGCTCAATACTGGAAGAGTGAGGACTTACCCACCGATGAACTGATCTTAAAAAAATTCTGGACTGTGCAGAAATGGACAGATTGACTCTATCACTGAAGGAGAAAGAAGATACTGACTTCTATCAAACTTGGGACCTTTTTTATGATTGGCTGGAAAAATGGGACTTGGCTTAGATTTAAAGATGTTTTTAAATTTTTATAAATCCAATTGAATATGACTATAGAATGTTAAAAATATATGTAGTAGGGGGCTGACCCAGTACATCCGATGTATTTGATGACTGATGTTTTTAGTTTTAGTTTGAAATCTTAACAAAATCTTTATAAAAAAATAATAAATTATCCCAATTGGAGAACTGAAACAGTATGTAACTGGACCTATACTTTCAACTAGTACAGAAATGATACGGAATTAGGAGTGAACAGCAAGGTGTTCATAT
This sequence comes from Varanus komodoensis, assembly GCF_004798865.1. Classification (NCBI taxonomy): domain Eukaryota; kingdom Metazoa; phylum Chordata; class Lepidosauria; order Squamata; family Varanidae; genus Varanus; species Varanus komodoensis. Next base: position 8,397,018 of record NW_025335762.1, read on the forward strand.
TTGCTAGTGACAGCAAATTATTCAGTTGGTTAAAAATTAAACACAAAGAGCTAGTGAAGAGCTCAAACGTATCTCTCTAAAGTGGGTGAATGGAAATCAACATGGTGCATGCCCTCAGCAGCTACAGTCCCGATAGTGATACGCTACCTCTCGCATCACTATACTACCTTTAGTATGCAATTATATGCACCAGTTGCTGGCAAAGATAGCAGGACGTGCATAGCACTCGTATCCTGCTTGTGGTTGGGCAGCGGCAGGACCAAAATGCTGGAATGCATAGCCCTGGCATGGTCCAGCATGGCTGCTGTGCAGTCAGGTGCGAGCAGGGGACAAGGGAGCCTGGGAACACACACTATCCAGTGAGGCTCATTTTAGAGATGGAAGTAGTAGCATCACATTGGCCTTTTATTTCCTGCTAGTATCTGCCTATCTGGAAAGAAGATAAATCTTTTAAGGCTTACTTTTTTTATTTTTTACAGATTAATGCTGAAATAGGATTGGATGGATTTAAGGGATGGCACATGTGAAAGCACTAATGAACAGAGACAGGCTATAGATAACTGCATCAGTTTATCTTATGATTCCCAGACATAATAGTCAAGTTACAACAATTTGCCCCTTTTTGGAACTGGGTTTGAGGCCAGCAAAGCATGAACATCCCGATGTAAGGGATGCATTTCTGTTTCCTCGTTTGCTTCATCACACCATCTGTTACATATCCACTATTGTTCTCCCCTGCTTCTGGGCAGTGGAGGGCAATATTGCATTTGATTGTGTCGTATTGCTTGTATGCTGCTTTGGGATTATTGTGTAATAAGACGTGGTCAGGAAACCTCAAAAACCCATTAATAACAAATAAGAAAAATGACCCCTTCCCTTTCTACACTTTGACCATTTTCACCAAATGCCCACTGGCAAATTGGGGCTTTCCCAGAGCTCCAACTTTTGGGATAATGTTGGCACAGTGTTTTCCTACTAATGGGAAAAATTGACTGTTGGGAAGAGAGTGTGCTCATTAGGATCCACTGGATCAAATGCACACAGGCAAGCTTTGTCTGTCCAAGGGCCAATATAGCTGCTAATCATCCTACCTATTTTTAAAGACCTATTAAATTATGAAATTAGAATTAGCAATGTGTTCTTAAACTGCTTTCTTGATTGAGGACATTTGCCTCATTAATCCTGAATAGCCTGTGAGCACTCTTAGATTCTAGCAGAATAAAAAGCAGTGTTATGAAAAGTATATATGGCCACACGAGCTGGGAGTGCTTCAGGAAGGCTAGTTGGTATTCCCTGCTCTCTTGCAATGCTGGAGAAGAAGCATGGCACTTCCTGTATAACAGTTCATATATGATGATGTAGTTTCATACGAATCTAATATTTTGAACAGGAAAAGACAAACATGTTTTATTTTCCAGTGCACTCGTATTAACAAGAAAGGGCAGGCAATTAAAAACAACAGAAAACCACCTTAACAAGAGCTGTACGTTAAAAGCAAGCAACTGCAAGAAGAAGAACTGTACGTTACCTCCAGTGTCAGATTCATTGTCCCTCTGAATGCTACTTGGTGGGAAAATGTGTCCCTGTCTTGCCTCTGGATTCCCATCAGTGTTTGGTTAGACACAATATGAATAAAAAACCGGACATGATTCGTGATAGGCTAATCTGGAAGCGCTACTTCCTTCCATATTCAATTAGAAGGAAAGAGAGACAGAAAAATATTGTTCTTTCCATCCTACATATGAAGAAATGTGGTGATATTGGGCAATTCTAGGAATTCAACTCTGTTGAACCTGTTCATTCCACAGATTGGCATGTGCTTTTCATTCTGCTGCATGCTCATTCTCAGAACTGGAATTTGCTGGCCTGTGTTCATTTGTTGTTGCCATGGGCTGCTAAGTCATCTCTGGCTTATGGCAACCCTATGAATGAAAGCTCTCCAGAAAGTCCTATCCAGGACTGCCCTGCTCAGCTATTGTAAATTCAGACTGGGGCTACTTTATGGAGTCAACCCGTTTCTTATTTGCTCTTCCCTTTCTTCTCCTGTCTTCTACTTCACCTAGCATGATTGTCTTCTCCAATGGGCCTTGCCTTTTCTTGTTATGTCCAAACACATTTGCACTCCCCAAACTATGAAAATCCCTCCAAAACGTGCATTTTCTAACCTTAGTCTACAAAGGAAAATAGTATTTTCAGTCTGTATTTCTTTATATAACTATGACCAAGTCTACATAATATTATGGAAAGCAAAAAGCATGGCTGACAAGTCTATACAGCTCTGAGGATCAATACATCTCAGAGGAAGCCAGTTTACTATGGAATCTGTGGATAAGATTCATAAAAATCTAAATGCATTTGAGTCCACTGCAAATTTCTCTACCTTCTGAGTAAATTCTTATGTAATCTGAAATGAAATGATCAGGCATGTGCTCTGGCTGATTCCAAATGTGAAGGTACGAAAAGAACCTTCTTGTTCCTGTTTGCCATGTTAAAAAAGAGGGTCAATTGCAGATGGTCCCCTAATTTCAGCACCACAAAGATGCTTAAAAACATAAAGATAAAAGAGTTTTCCAAATACTATCTATATTAAAAATCAACTGAAATGAAATTCCAACTATCCCTAAGATAAGAAAAGCTAACAGCCTTAACTTGTAGAATTTTCTATTTCTAAGAACAATAAAAATAACAGCTTTCTATCTTTCATCAAAATACTCAAAACAATTTACATATACCCATGTTATTAAATGATCTAAAATAATAAAAAATGTAAAACAAAGGAGGAAATGTAGAAAGAAAGAAAATTAAATTAACCTGTGTTCAGTAGGCAAGTTCAGAGTGTCAAGATAAGAGGACAGATTGAAAAAAAATCAGTCCCAAAATAGTTCTGCCTCTGACCAAGAGGCACAGAAGATTGGTTCACATCACACATTCCCTGATAGGCACCACATAGGTATAATTCACTTCTTGAAATCCCTTCCTTAGCAAAAGGTTGCATCTTTTTAATATAGAAATTTTTGACAGTCTTTTATATGCAGCCTAATTTCTAATGTGACTGTTCATTAAGCCACAATCGGCTTTGGCACAATATTGTACGTTCCTGCCATATAAACACAATTAATCATGATTAATACCACAATGACTCTTCAAAAGCGGTTATGATTATGTTCCATTTATAATAAAGTGTTGCCATTATGTTCTACAGCATATGATAGCCTGGCTGATAAGTAAAATGTATATAATAAAAGGGGTTGATGAATAGGTTATGATTTACAACAGCTTCTCTTTCTTTTGCTTCATGTATAATGAGATATATCAAAGAGGTTTATTTAAGACTGTGGCCTCATTCAGTTATCTTTTGGTTGTTGTTGTTAAGCTTGAAATTAGTCGGCTCAGCAGTTCCTTCTGAAAGAATCAAAACCGAGTATATGGTTTTCTACTTTATGGACGCTGTGTATTGCTTCTTTACTCTTAGCAATATGTCTACACCAAGTCTATCTTAAAATAATTCAAGAATACAAATACTCAGTTAGAATCTTTGAGATGTTAGAACTTGCTAGGTTGGCGTTTCTAAGGCTCAAATCTTAATAATTCCTTCTTTGGAATGACACACTTATAAGTGACCAGGTTTGTAGAATGGAGTCACAGAAGTATTGGAAGAAGTTTAGCATTTGTACATAATTCTACAGTCTAATGAGTTTTCACAGCAGCTTACATGCAATCAGGTTATGAATGTGTGGAAGTGTGTGTGTGTATACAATCAAGGTGCATGAAAAGAAGCAACACATATAAAGAAAGACGTGAAGGAACTGGATATATTTGGACTGGAGATGAGAAGACTTCTTCAAATAATAGGGCAGGGTGAGAATTTTATTTCAGTTTGGTGTGATAAGAATCTGATTCCTATTGAGTTTTATTTACATTCTTTTATCATTTTATTTTTGATGAGCGTGGGAGCAACCATTTGTTCCTCCAGGTCCAGGATGTTGTCTCCTCTTCAGTGTATGTGTGACAGACTGTGCATGGGTTGAAAGTTGGCAACTTCCACTCCTCCACCTGGAAGTAATTGTGGTATCCTGGAAGAAGGTGAGAACTGGCTCGCACATTCCACTAATCAGCACATGACACAACAGGAAATATGTAAGCTGACCAAGGACAGAAGGGAAAGAGCAGTGGATGGAGAAGACCCCTGTGCATGAAGCTGTGCAGCCGAAAGGTAAGGTTCAATTTAGAAAGTTGCTATAAAATGATAAGATATATGTACAAAAATGTTAGCTGCTAAAATGAGCTAGCTATCTCTTCTGGTTTAGAAAGCCCAAACAAGCTCTGAAGGGGTTTATCTTTAATAGTTTATCACAGTCTGGATCTGAAACCCTGTTCAGGCATGTTAGTGCTAAATTTGGATTGCCACACTTTTTATATAGCTTCCACATCTTTAACAACTATAGGGCAGGTTATATGGTCCTCTCCATAATGCGGGATTGCAGGAAAAAGTGCAACTAACAGATGCATCCATCTCTATCAAATACCCAGAGAGCTGTCACACAGAAGAGGATAAAAACATATTTTCTGCTGCCTCAAGGGGCACGAGTAGATCTAATGGGCTTAAGTTACAAGAGCGTAGATTTTTGTTGAACATTTGACAAGGTAACCAATTGCCTAAGGAGGAATGGTATCCCTCTCTGTGGAAGTCTTCAGGAAGAGGTTAGATAGACACCCAATGATCTAAGACCTCCACAACATCTGTGATTCTATGAAACTACAAAGAGCTTCACGTATCATGTCGCTTGTATCGAAGTAGCTTCATGTATCATGGAGCATGCTATCAAAATTTTAAAGCAAGGAAGGCTACATAGGAAGGGGACAAAGGTTAAGAACTAATAAAGAGCCCTTCTGGATCAGACCAAACATCCATTTAGTTCATCATCATATTTCACATTATGGTAGAACTATGATTTTCAGAAGCCCTCAAGCAGAGCATCAAGCAATTGGCAGTAGATTCTGGAGAGACCCCCAGTAGTCTGTAGTTCTTTGCAGAACATAAGTTTAATTCAAGGACAAAATATGCATATTGCTGCTAACCTGGATGGCTTTAAGGGGATTGGGAAGATGCATGGCAGATGGGTGGGGATGCATAAGAATTTCATTCAGTTCATTTGCAGCTTCCCAGTTGAACACCGTCTTAGACACAATATGCAGTAAAAGTCCATACATTTCTGACTCTGTAATGTGATTCATCTCCTCCCCCTCCAAAGTGTTGGATAGCATGTGTACTTCTAAAATTAACTGCATCTCAAGAATGAATACATTTACAAATGTGCACAACTGTTGTATGTGTTTGGGAAAATACACATGGAAATGCACACAGGTCTTATGCAAACAAAGAAAACGTAAACAAAGGTTGGCAATCTGAAATGTAGCGAAGTTGGAACAAATGTCAGAATTTAAAGACTTTCTGTTATACCCATCTGAGGGACATTTGAATCAGTATATGAACGGCCATTAGACAGCGCTGAAGCAAAAGCGCTGTGTTCAGAGGAATGGTGAACGTATACCCCTTGGTGAACATGCATTCAACAGGAGAATGAATGTTGACAAAGGGGTATAAGTTTAAGTGGTTAAGCGACAGGACAACACATCAAAGCTTGATTTTATGGATTTATTATTTATTTATTTATTTATTTATTTATTTATTTATTTATTTATTTATTAGAACATTTTAATGCCGCCCCATTCGCCGAAGCCTCGGGGCGGCTTACAACAAGAACAAGATGGAAGCAAAGCACATGCACATGTTTGAAGAGAGCACTCTTAGTGTAAGTTATAAGAAAGCATAAAGGCAGTTTGTTCAGGAGTAATGAACTTTATTCTCAGTTGAATTTTGCAACCTGATGTATTCAGAATCTGTACAAACCTAGTCAAACAATTGAGCTACAGAAGGAGAAAGAAGTAATGTTGATGATGAATGTGGAGTATCCCAGCTTTTGTTCTTCTTCCAGCGACGAGTGGTTCATGTACAGCCTTCCTGCATCCATGATAATGACCTCTGAGGACAACTTGATTATCAAATGGCTGAAGGACCGCATGGCTGAGATGGAATGTTGACCCTGGGGTGAGCAACGAGTGGTCCCCCAGTTAATTTGGCTGACACTTTCATTGGGTCTACTCAGTTTTGCCAATGTCATCACCGTCCTTTAGTAAAGGTGTATGCATAAAAGCTCACCTCTTCAAGCTGCTGATAAAAACAAGTCAGTGCTGACTGAATTAGAACAAAACTTGTTTTGTATATTGCAGTGCATCTTCATGACACATACACTAAAATGGTAACACTACAGAGAAGATTGGTATGGCTCCTGTGACGAATGAGGTGCAAATTCATGAAGTGTACCATGGGTTTTACCTGCTTCATAAAGTGTGTTACTACCTGCTGCTATTCAGACTGTATGGAAGACATGAGAGAGAGAAGCAAGACTGTTGATGCTTCTCTTCTCTTCCCTTCCCACCCCTTTTTCCTTGTGTGCCATGTACTTTTAGAATGCAAACCTGCAGGCAGGGATTGCATTCTAACTTTTGCATGTAAGGTTTTCTGGCTGAGGAATGGCATAAAACAATTTGCATAAATGGATGAAGGGAGTTGCTGGGCACGGTGCCTGGGGAACCGCAGAGTGGGCACGCCTGATTTAGACTAAAAGTGGATGTTCCTGAATCTAGGTGACCAGGAATAGCCACGAATCTCAGCAACAGGTGGACCTCAGCTGTGAAAAATGTGCTACGAAGCTATGAACACCACGATTCTTCGCAATCCTCGCTCCCTCAGTTCCTGTTTTGCAGATTTACAAAGCTGTGTGGCAAATCGTGTGCATGCATGTCACCAAGATGTTACTTTAATTTGTGCTCACTTTTCATTTTTTATGCTTCTGTTAACCTAAAGTGGTGCTGTACATGAGTGCACCGAAAGCTGCATTTAGTTCATACACATACTGGCATGGATGCTGCTGGCTGCTGAAGGAAGAATGAGCTTTAATGAACCAACAACACTATCACTGATGCATAAGGCATTGTTCTGCAGAAGAAATAGCCTGAGTTGAACACAGTCTAAATGACAAGCCTTGTAGACATGGGCTGAACCAGTAGTGTGAATTTGCCCTCTGGTGAGACAAAGCTGGAGAGATGGAAAAACCATGGCAACAGCTCTTCCTGGAAAGTCTCCACCTTTTCTTACCATTTGCAGAGGGGTTGCAGTTAATGCACCAGGGCATTTCAGTGTTGGGGGATATTTTTAATGTCTTTGTGCTGAGCTCATCCAGTTCCTGGAACAATTAGACACAGGGAAAGTGACCTAAAGAAAACATATTGGTATTCTGTTGAATTATATGCACACTGCCCACTGAAAATCCAGAGAAGTGAGTAGCTCATCACAGAATTCATATCTCTCTTGTTCTCTGTCAATAAAAGGATTTTTATTAATAAATAACAGATTTGCAGGAATTCTGTACATCTTCAAAGGCTTTTGGAGCCATACCATTTTATGCAAATTCTACATAAAACATCCAAATTATCTGTATTTTCTTTTTTCCTCAAATAAGATAGCATGTTTGGCATTACTATATATGTGTGTGTATGTGTGTAGAAATAGAGATTTGTGTGTACACACACACATGCACGCACACATATGGATACATATACATAGGTACATATATGATGTATATCACCTATTTATACAATATCTACATGTTCTGGAAAGGAAGCCTCTGCCACTTTTCCAAAGAGTGTTTACTGTACAACATTCAGCATTTACATTGAAAATACAAGGCACAGAAAGTGTGGTATGAAGCCAAGGCCATATGCTTTGCTTGTCTTCAGGAGGCATCATATTCCTGCTTGTTTGCTTTCATAAAGGGAAACAAATTTCATGCTGCTGAATTTTTCCAAATGTGAGAAGTCTGTGAGGTTAAAGGACTCATTTTTGGGTTGAGAAAGGCAAACAATTTTGGAAGGAAGGAAGGAAGGAAAATCCATCATCAGGAGATTTGGGTGAGGAGGGAACAAAACAGAATATGAATATATATAAAATGAGAGAAATTAGAATCATGATTTGTCTGCAAGTTTATTTCAGGAAGAAAGAGAGGAAAATAGGGCTAGAAATGTATTCTTGTCAGTGATGCCTTGCTGGTGTTCCTGGACAAAAATGTCTTTCAGAGCATGAAGTGGCCCTTTGAGCTTCACTTGGATGAAGAAAACATTTGTACTCCTAAACTTCATCTATTAACAAGCCCAGTATAAAACACAACACAACCAGGGCTGAAGGAATTAATGAGCAGATTGCTCATGAAGCAGCAAATCGCTCTGACTCTCACAACTGAGAATGCTGCAAAAGAAATAGGCAAGAATTAAGCCAGCATGGCCCCCTCCTGTCCTGTCCTTTCCAAGGGAAAGGGTGGGGCCTGCACTGGTAAAAGGATGATTTGTGTTCTAAGTCGGGAGTGGGAGAGGGAGAAAGAGAGTGGGAGAAAGTTGTGGGACCATTTTTAAAGTGTCCTATGACATTAAGTCACCTTTGCTAAGCAAAATGTAGTCCTGTTTGGTTCACAACTTTCATCTCAGAAAACAGGGGGCTGAGGAAGGAATTGGCTGGTGGTTTCTATGGGATGCCCATGCTGTGGCATTTGTCTGGTCTATTTTTTCTTCTTTGGGCGTTCGAGTGTTAAAAAGTCTTTTTATGCTGTGTGTGGCCGTGGTGTCCTGTGCTTCTGGACATAATGTTCTGTGTCACCTTACTTACTATACGGATACCAGCAAGTTACACTTGGGTAACATTTGCCTTAAGATTTTAGGTAAGAAAGATGTTTGGCCCATCAAAACAGGATAACTGCCTTTGCAATGCCAAAAATATGCACTGTGCCAGGAAACGTCCAGGCTAAACTGTTCCTGCTACACTGAGCTGGAATACACAACTTTTTCTATCCCCAAAAATGCAAGATTAGACCAAAGGTCTATCTAAACCAGCTTTCCCCAACCTAGTGACCTCCAGATATTTCAGATTACAAAACCCACCAGCCTCAGATGGTATGGATAATTGTCAGCTGATGGGAATTGAAACTCAAAATATCTGTAGAGCAGCAGGCTAGAGAAGGAAAATTCAGTGCCAACTTTTGCCAGTGTCGGTTGGTCCTAACCAACCTATAAAGAAGGACAGGAGGGGAACTATGCTGTTCCACTGTTGAACTGGCAATTTACTGGCAGGTGCTGCTGAACTAAAGCTGAGTAAGGACTTTGTTCATTTCATATTTTAATATGAATGTACCTGATTCCATATTGTTCAATAAATGTACAAATTGACACTCAGTTATCCTTTGATAGTTCTCCAAATTCTGCAGTATAAAGCTCTAATATGAATTCTGTAGAGAAATGGACATATTATGGATAGCATACGTATGAAATACTGTTCAAAAAGCATTACATTAGGAAATTCACTTGCAAAAATGTACATACTAGGCAAGATTACATACAAAAACACATGAGTTATGACAAATGTGCACAAAACTGTATGAATTTTCCTGCAAACTTTAAAAACAAGTTCTCAAATTTCAGAAAGAACTAAAATTAGAAAAGGAAGAGACTGGAAAAAACCAAAACCAAGAAATGCATCCCTCTGATCGCAGACATTTCATATAACCAACAAGACTAATAGTGAATGGTACATAGTGTAATAGTATTACATGAATTACATGTCAAAAATTGCTTCCAGGGTTCACTTTTATTTGAAACTGTGTCAATGGGGTCATATTTAAAAAGCACAAGTGTACTTGGCTTGCATTGTGGTTACACAAGTCAACTGGAATTGACCACATTTCACAAGGGATGTGTCTTCATCAATTGCAAGGAAGCTCAAATTTTGAACCTTCCCACATCCCAGCTATTTAGAAATATGTTGGCTTAAATAGAGAAGTGAAAAAATAATGGCTTTGTAGAACATTGAAGGGAGAGTTTCTAGCAAAGTTGGAAAGAGGAAAGGCAGTAGTTAAAATAATAGCATCGTATGAGAGGAATATTACCGGTAGATGGATTGCTGGAAGATGGCTCACATCTGTAAGCTCAGCACCAGCCTAATACATGATAGATGTGTTGTCCTGCCCTTTGGTTTGGATGACATATCATCCATTGCCATCATACTGAATGCACAAGGTAGCTCCTAAGGGAATAAGACAAACACAACATTATATAGTAAGCGAGTATAACACCTCATTTCAGAGTGTTATACTACTCTATAGGTCCAAGCAGAGGTCACTGTTGTAATTATATCACCTCCATGCTAAAGTTTCACAAGTAATATCATGTCTAGCTTTGCAGAGACCAAGGTGCATGGGCATTTGTTTTCTTATCAGAAAATGTTAGCTCATATACAGTTCCTTATAAAAGAGCTCTAACCCAAGTGATCAAAAACTACTCAGAGAACTTGAAACATTTTGCAGCACAACACAATTCTTCTGCTTCCAAATCCCCAATACAAAAGAAAAAATCCACAGGAACCCCAGAATGCAGACAGTAAAATTCTAATACATATATTTGCAAGAAGTATCTGCTTGCTTGCTTGCTTGTAGGAAAAGGGCAAAAATTTTAAAAGAACAATGACATTTCTGCATGATTCCCATTCTTTTGTAGTTCATTGTCATGCTTCTAATTCTGCTGTTCTTGGAATCCAACAGAGGTTCCAAAAAAGGATGCTGAGAAGATTTGTTCATGTTAATTTAATTTTTAAAAAATGGGTGAGGAAAGCAGGTTAAATCTACATCAATACAGAAGAGACATCTTCAGGTTAATTAATCTAGAATAAAATATATGTGACTTTAGCATTGTGGAAATACTGCAGAACTGAATAAAAACTGTGTGCACATAGATTATCTAAACGTTTTGCAGTTTATTTAGGTCCATACAGTTGCCATAGACAAAGCAGTTGCCTGTTTGAGGAAACTCTATTCTGGGGGATGAAGCTGCATCAGAATCCAATGTTAGGAGTGAGCTGTGCATGGGAAAACTTTAAAAAAATGAATGATTTTATGTTTTTTTTCAACTGCATTTAGTTCATTTGTAAATTCTGGTTCTTTAGCATTCATTTTATTCTATTGATTTCAACTGAGCAATAATCTACCTTATACTGTCTATAGTTTTGCTATTTGCCAGCTATATGGCATGAATTTTGTGTAAATCTTCCTGATCCCTCACCGTGGTTATCTGAGCTACCCTATTTCTGATAGAAAGGACAAAGCTTTCCTCCTAACCCTAAACCTTATTTTCACTGATACATCAAATGTCTGTCTGAAGTACAAAGACCTTCCCACTATGTCAGTTTTATTAATTTCTTACTTCAATCTTCCTTGTGCTTATTTCTGCAAACTGCATACTGTGTTCCAGACCATGCTTCCCAAGCAAAACAATATTCCCACTACAGTGAAAAAATAAATGAAAATAATCAGGATTCAATCCATTGTTCCATTTATGTTTCCTTTTTCCATCCATTATAACAACGAAAAGGCTAATTCATGTCATTTTCATTTCTGTTTGGTTTGTTTGTCTTTGGAAGGATGCCCTGTGCTAATTAAGTTTACCAATAATAAACCACTATCCATTCTTCACACAGGAAGGGTAGGAGCCATGGAAGTTTGGATGTAAGATTTTGATTGTGGAAACAGCCCAAACAGGAAAAGCACCTTCTCCTTGTTCCACCCTTGGGGGCCTATGCAGCTTTTTGAACTATGCAACTGGGAGAGCCAATTACAGTAGTAATGTTAGAAGAATTCAAAACATGGGTGCTGGGCAACCTGAGGTGATTGGGCCACTGGCAGCATTTCTGGGGTTAAAACCATTTTTGTGCATCAGTTCCTGCCAAAGATGAGGACATGGTCCCTGGAGAAATCCTGGGGTGTCACCATCCAGTTGAAGAAGTAGGACTCTCCCATACATGAATGGGACCACCTTTCTCCACTATCAGTTGCACTTCCCCTTCTCAAGTAAAGTGCTTTTGGATTTGCCTTGTGGAAGGGGAATGGGGAAAGGTCAACAGCCTTTCCATTTTGTCCCTCACTGCTTGAGGCAGCAAATCCAAAGTATATTGTTTCTTTCATTACAGCTGATTCATGGCACCCTCCAAAGAACATGATGAAAAAGCATTTCCCCTCCTCCTCAGTAGAATGCAGGTTAAATTCTGAGCATCAATGCTATGCGTAATCAATACATTCTGAGTAATGAAATATGATGAACCTGGGATGTATCTTCAAGTTCTTTCTAGCAGAAATTTCTTTGTTAATAGTTTTACTCTCCATGGTGCTAAAGTAAGTTGTTTACACCACTTGTTTAGTGACTATACCAACACATGCAGCAATTTCAGACACAATGGTCCTAGAAACTAATTTTGTCTGACACATGATATAAATACCTTAAGTGTTAGGGCTGGTTGCTATAATGAGATTTGGGGGCTTGTCTGCTAGCCTGAAATAGCAGCTTTAAACTATTTTGAACCATCGGATTCCCCCCACCCCCTTTGTTTAAGACTGTTTAGTTTTACAATGCCATGCATATCGTTTTAGCATTGATCTTTTTCTTCTGCGATTCTTGTCATGTTTTAGAGTACTCATTTGTGATATTTTAAATTTTGCTAAAAACTGGTCTGCATAGAAAAGTGGATTATAAATTTCAAAAAGAAAGCAAGGGGATGGAGATCAGGCTTTTGAGCACATACTGAGTTAACTGATGGATGTGAATGCATATCTAAAACTGCAATTCCATGCATGCTCACTGGGGATTAAGTTCTGTTAAACTGAGGATGTGGTCATGGGCAGACTAACTTGAACTCAATAGGACTTTGTTCTCAGAAGGCATGCATAGGATTACAGTATACATATCTATATTTTAGAGTAAGCACATGTCTACTTAAGCTGAATACATATTCATTAAAAGCACATTTAAATATATGGGTACGAATTGGGGATTACTTATTTCAACCAGTGTAGGCAACAAGTCCTCCCTGTGTTTTAGCCCACAACTCCCACGATTCCTCACCGCAGTGAGTCCAAAACTTACAGGGGACAGCACAATTTGCACACTACTACTTTAGACTTAACCAAGTGCTTGGGAAAGCAGGACGAGACTGATCTCCACATTACCCCAGTCCTGCTCTGATAGTGTAAGTGGTTTCGGAGGGGGGAAATGGCATAAAGGAAGGGACCACAACAAGGCATCCTTGGCCGGCAAGGTTTCTCTTCCCGCAGCAGTTTCCATTAATCACCAGAAGTATCACTATATGTTTGATGAACACATACAATCTACTTTTGCCCTTGGTTTCTAATTTACCCTCTTGATACCTTTCTCCTTGCCTTTTTCTTATTGTTTAGATTTATTCTAATACTTTAAGTATAAGCATTGCACATTTCCTCCATCAACATGATGTCTGTTGCAGTTCGGACAGGCTAGCATGGTGTAAAATTAATTTAAGGGTTTCAGCAATGTTGTCTTTCCATTTGTACGCATTTAACTTAAAATCTTGTGAAAATAAATGGTATTCAGTCCAACTTGGTAAACTTCATTTACTTGTACAAGAAGTCCCATAAACTGAAGCTGTAGTTTAATCCTGCAACATTTTCCTTTGGATTTAATTTTTTGGAAAAAGGAATTGAGATTTAAGCCAGCAAAACTTTCCATGAGTAAACACACACACACCATCTCTGACTATCTTCTATCTTTTCTAGTACTTTCCCTCCAGCACATACTTGAAGAGGTTCTAAGGAAACTTATATGGACCATGAATCAGTAGACATGATATCTCCTTAAGCAGGAGGACTGGAAGCCATTAATTCCCTCTCCCCTCCTCTCCCTCTCCCTCTCCCTCTTCCTCTCTCTCTCTCTCTCTCTCTCTCTGTGTGTGTGTTTCTCTTTGAAAGAAAGTTTAGGAACACAGAGGAATTCTGCACTTTAGAAGCATTTAACAGTAGAAAAATTTGGGTAAAAGATTTGAAAACCAGCACATTCATTTGACAGCCTATTGTTCTTTACCTTTTTCTTTTTCTTTTTTTTTTTTTTTGTGGGGTGGGGTGGGGTGGCCAGGATTGCTGTCTACTTAATTGGCAATCTGTATTTAACAAAAATGGATGCTTGAACAGCAATTCATCTGACTGCAATAATTCACAAACCTAAAAAAAAAAGCTCAGAGAAACTATTCTGCCTTTCTTCATCACTGCTTGTGGGTGTGCAAGTGTGCACACATAGAAACATAGAGAGTCAGAAGGGATCTCTCTGGCCATCTAGTCTGACCCCCGGCTCTAGCCAGTTCTGCTCACAACATGCCTGTGTCTGTTGCTGTTTGTTGTACTGATTTCTGAAAGGAAACAGTGCATACATTCTCACCAGTGCGTTACTTATTGTCCAAGTTTTCACAGTGGTTATTTGATTTTCAGTGTTTATTTCTTTTTTATGAAGTAGTCCAAGCATATTTTGAAAAATCGTGCTGAAACAGCTTTCTTTAGAATTTTCCCCAGTTTTCTGAAAATGCAAAAAATTGTTTTATTTTATGCAGCAACTTCAGGAAGCATGGATTTCAGTAAAAAGGAGTGTTTTCAAAGCTCTGAGGGTAAACCTGAGTCAGTTTTAGATGGGATGCACCAAGCATTCTAAGCACGATTAAACGGACCCTTCTCATCTAAACTACAAAATGCAAACAGAGCATTGATGCCTAGAAGAGTTTGGGTCAAGAATCAAGAGAAATAGAAATGGAAGGAGCAACCAGAGATGCGGTAATTGGTCCCTGATGCTGCATCACAATCCAATGCAATCCATAGACTGAGTTCGGTGGGATCCATGTGCATTTCAACACATACAGTATTGCAGCATAGGGTGCGGGTATAGCAAACACCTGATGGCTTAAGACGAATCAATGATAAAGGACATGAACATATTTCCCTGCATGTTTTATCCTACTCTTTTGGAACACTGTCTGCTATACCAGCTAGTAGGATTAGTTGATTGTGTAGTGTAGCAAATTTGGATGAATGATCTTCTTATGTCAAATCCCAGTGCATGGGAAGATCGTAACACAGAATGTTGATGTCCTTATTGACATTGTTAGATCATCCCCTTGCCACTCCTTTTAGCACATGTTAAAGTTGAAAGGTGTGTGGTGAGGAATTTCAGAAAGAAGGAATAGGATCCAGTTCCTTCAGGACCACCAATGTGGTTCTTGCCCTAACCTCTCCTCTGGAGTCTTAGTCAAATAGCATGGAGCCTGGGGCAGATGGTTCCTGCCCTCTCCCCCACATGCATGTATAATTAACTTAGGAAGAGTTGCTGATGTGTTCATGTAGTCATGCCCTGAAGACTAGATCTCATCAACAAGCATTTGCATCTCACGTTTACACTTTAAAATGCAAACAGCAGCTGTTCAGGGTTCTAATAACAGATGGGGAGGGGATATTTTTCCCACCTATAATTTGAGAAAAACTCTGGGACTGTTGTTTTTATGGGGAGGGAGGCTGCATTGAAATGTATATTAAACGTAAATATGCATTTAAAATCATGTCTGTGCTGGCACTTACAATGGTAAGAACTCAAAGACACTTCTTACAGACTAGGAGAGATTTCCTATAGGAACCTAGGACTTGAAAACTCTAGGAGGTATTCAAGATCCATGAACATTTCATGTCTATATTTTCCATTTGAAGCCCCAAACATGAGTGAAAGCAATTGTCTTCCGGAAAAAAAAAAAATCCACAAATCAGCAAACACATGCTAATGTTCATCTCGCTCCCAATTCCAAGTCTGATTTCTGCAAATTTCCTCTTTAGACTACATCAGCATGTCTTCTGTCTATGGAGGTAATTTTGGAAGGTTTGTATTCATGTTCCATTCGATCACTGCTTGATGTCTACAGATCTCCCATTTGTGCAAAGGATACAATAATCTCAAATAGGAATTGGGCACAAGATGAACAGTGAGAGCGCATTCAAAGATTTTCAGTGATCTCAAGCATCCCTTCTTCATCCTCTCCTTTCATTCGTCTAAGATACACAAAAGTTCCATCACTTTTGAATTATGCAAATGATAGCATCAACCAGAAATGGGACAAAATGAAAGTATGTGAGAGTTCTATAAGCTGAACTATATCTCTGTGTGTAAACTTGAATAAATTGATTGTGAATATATACAGATATGTCAGGAAAAAGAAAATAAGAGAGTATTAATGTTCTGTATGCATCACTGCAGAAACATAGACCAGTTTAACATCGACACGGTCCAGGCACAATATATTACTGCTGTCTCAATGACATCAGAGCTGTGTTTCATGTGTTACAACCTAGCCCTAGAATTCGGTGAACAAACTGCCTTTCATTTTTCAGAAGGAGAGTTGTTGGGTAATAACTCTTTTCTGGCAGTGATGGGACCTAACTAGGACTGGGGAGATACAAGTCCAAATACCCACTGGGCCATGAAACTCACTAGGGAAACTTTGGCTAGTTATTATTTCTCTCTCTGTCTGGGGTTGTTGTTAAGATATGATGGGAAGAATGAAAATCATAAAAACGAGACTGAGCTCATTTGAAGACAGGCAGATAAAAATACTGATATGGATGGAAACAGAAACAGAGCAAGTCAGATGGGTCTCCCCAGGCCATCTAGTCTGACCCCCCACAACTCCAGCCAGCTCTTCTTTTGTGATCATTTGGCAAATGATGTTGCAAGAGTTGCAATAAGTTGCAGAAGAGGTTTGAGCTCGAAAGTGGCTTTTCCCTCTGTAAGGGTGCGGACCCGATTGTGTTGGTCCGCCCCCAGAGCCGGATGGATCCAGATGGATTTCTGAAGACCCTGGGGGAATTCCTGGTTGATAAGGCTGGTGCTCCTGTCAATGCCCTGGTTGAACTATGGAATGGGGAAATGAGCAGGGCTACTGACACGATCGCTCCTAAGCGTCCCCTCCCACCTGGCAGAGCCCATTCATCCCCCTGGTATACACCTGAATTACGGGCGATGGTGGGTTGGAAGACATCTAGAGCGTAGGTGGAGGAAATCACAGGATGAATCTGACCAAACACACTTGAGAGCTCATTATCGAGCCTATGCTGTGGTGGTGAGGGCAGCGAAAAAGAAATTCTTCTCCGCTTCCCCTGCCTCCTCTCAATGCCGTCTGGCGGAGCTCTTTTGGGTGGTACAACGGCTGGTTCATCCAGGCCCCAAAAAAGACTCTGTGCCACCCTCGACAGCCTGCTGTGATGACTTTGACAAGCATTTTAAGTAGAAAATTGCTCAGATTTGTCACGAGCTGGACTCCACTAGTGACTCAGAGCCTTCTGGGGAGGTGCCAATGTTGCCGTCTGGTCCAAAATTGATGAGTTTCAGTTGTTGCGGCCTGATGATGTGGATAAGGTGCTTGGACAAGTATGTCCTACCACCTGCTTATTGGACCCTTGCCCATCTTGGCTACTTAACAAAGCCAAGCACGGAATAGGGGCCTGGATCCTGGAGGTTGTCAATGCCTATCTGAGGGACGGCCGGGTATCTGCCCCTTTAAAGGAGGCGGTAGTCTGGCCAGTCCTAAAGAAGGCATCTCTGGATCCAGAGATCACCACCAATTATAGACCGGTGGCCAACATCCTGTTCTTGGGCAAGGTGTTAGAGCAGGTGGTGGCAGGACAACTCCAAGCACTCTTGGATGAAACTGATTATCTGGACCCATTTCAGTCCGGCTTCACACCTGGGTATGGTACTGAATTTGCCTTGGTCGCCCTGTATGATGACATGTGCAGGGAGAGAGACAGGGGGAGTGCATCCCTGTTGGTCCTCACAGCTAAAGACACCCAAACCACTGCTCCTCACAATGCATGAGGCTTCTCATGTCTGAATGCATGTGACACAGGAGAGTCAGAAGTGGGTATAGTCAAATCTCTCTGTTTTACTTTCTAAGACAGCATGATCAGTATTATTTAAAGTCTAAAGTTCTTCCATTGCAATTATGAAGAAAGTTGCTAATGTTTGTAAGTTATTACCAAAAACGAATCAAGCTTTCACCTATCTGCATGAGCCAAATCCAGTCGGTCCATGATTTCCCTCCATGGTGATGATCATAATGTACCTGCCTGCCTTTAACTGTTAAAGAAGAATATCAGAACTGAGGAGTCTCGTGTTTCAAAATTTCAACACAGTTTGAATTAGGAATGTACAAATGTTTTTTTAATCTGAACCATCTGTGTCAGGAGTCAGCCGTTCCATCGTCTGCTCTTTTACAGATTCTAATATTTTCCCTGCCCCCTTTGGAAAACCATGCAAAAAAGTCTGCCACAATTTTCAGTGTTTTCACTGGCATGTGAAATATTTTGCATGTTTTCTTGGCTCTGCAATCAATGAGCAGAGCATGCATACAGATGTGTAAAACTTTGTTGTTGTTTTTAATAAATGGCATACATGTTAGTGTATTTTCTAAAAACTTTTGTACTTTTACATGTCCAAACTTGTATATAATTCTGGAAAGCCGAGAGAGAGAGAAAGGAAGAAAGGCAGGCAGGCACATGACTTGGAAAAAGCCAGTCTACTACATATTCTGTGAATCAGAGTCATAGAAATCATTTGAAACTGTTACAAATTTCTTCAACATCACAGGTATGACAGGAATTCAAAGCTAGAATATTAAGACCTGTGCACTGTCTTAATGGATGAATATATTACTTGCATTTTTTCCCAGATTGATGGCTTGGGTTTTTTGTTTTTCAGTTTATCAGCAGTGTGTGTGAGATGAACTGTGTGGATTATTATTTTTTTGGCTACCTCTGATAGGATCTGGTCTTCCAATGCTTTGCCCCTCTCTAAAGCAACCACATGGGGCACTGGCCGTTATACCAGGAACACTGAGAAGGCTATTCTACAGATCTATTTTTTTCTTTCACACTCGCCACCATGGGAGAAAATACAGGCATGACACAGATGTCTATGTGTGTGTGAGTGAGTGTGTGTTTCCTGAGGTCTAATAGCACCATTGGTGGTTTGGTTTTTACCAGAGAAATGGTACAGGAGAAAGAGTGAAACACTTCCTTCTCAACTTCCTCTGCAGAATTTCTTGAAAAAACAAGACTTCTTCTTATCCCTTACACATGGTTTTAAAGTCAAACACACACAGCAACAGCAATCATCAGATCTACCCTGTCATGTGTATTTCTGCACTTAAGTAGACATTAGTCAAGTCAATCGTTATCTTTACATTCAACTTCATCACCGGGAGTGTTTTCTAGAACTGTGTACAGATCGCCTCTTGAAGCGCTCTCTGCCTGCACTTTTTTTTGCTTTTTGAAGACATGTAAATCGATGGGACTGTTTCATCTAATTTATATGGGAGGTTGAGAAAGTGTTGAAAAGTTTCTCAGCAGTGGGATTCACCCTTAATAGTGGCAGTGGTACTTCTAACCTCCCCCCACCCCAGGGCTTAATTTTGATTCCTGTTGGGAAGCCTAACTAATGTTTTTGATCCTCTGCAGAGGCTTAGCTTAGTCTTCCATTCTAAGACTGGTATTTTTCCCTAATACCAGCTTTTAATAATGCATTGTTTCCTGATTCACCCTCAGTGGCATCTGTGCTTCCCGGTCCACATTAACAGCCCATATTTAAAACATATAATCATAAAAGGAACAGATGAGTACTGACTCAACCATCTAAACCACAGGAATGCCTAGGTTCTAGGAGATAGCAATCATTTTCATCTTTTTTTCTCTTGATCCTCGTAGTATTTATTCCTAAACACGGTCCCCTAAGGACCAGACTGATTTTCATTACCCAAGTATCAAACTTAACCTTTGCTGTCAGGAGATGAGTTTTCCCCCTCTCACAACAACCATTTTGCAGAGCGGCAGGTCTTTCCTTCTGGGTGACCAGTGTCTTCCCTTCCTCCAAGTAGAAACTGGCTTGATGGTATGAGAGAGTGAGCCATTGTATGAAACATGAAAGAGATATATGTGTGTATGCTGCAGTCGTAACACATGGTTTCCCTCCTTGTGATGGGAATCCTGTTAAGTAGAAAGTCCAGGCTGGCTTTTGATTCTTTAAAAGGAAAGCAATGACTAAAGTCCATTTTGTCTGCTGTAGCTGAAGTTGGACTCCTCGATCTGAGTTTCTGAAAGGTTATTGATTTGGGGCTGTGTCCTTCCTATCTCTTCCAAAGCACAGGCTAGAGAGTCTAAGTCATCATCATGTTGATGCCTGGCTTCCCACAAGTCCAAAATGACAGCAGATGGACTGTGCTGGGTGGCAAAGTAGGACAAATTCCTAAGCCAAGAGAGAAGCAAAAGCAAAGAGGTTAGTCAGGGCAAAGAACCTTTTGGTTATCAATGTCTATCTTCATGTGCCATGGTAGTAAACCTCTTTTGAACATGCGGTTCAGTTCAGATAGTTCCTATAGAGCTAAAAAGGGGCTACAATGAATGAGGAGCTTCACTGACATAGGAGTCCCCAGCCTTTCTCGGAGATGCAGGTACTGTTCAAAAGAGGAACTGCAACCCCCATAGGCAATGGTTACTAACTGCATTCAGTGGAGAGTTTTCCATTCTGGTTGGGCCCACAGCCTCCAGAAACACGATCTAGCTCAAGATGTTGTGTTACATGTTACGGTTAATTTCCAGCACCCTCCCACCCCACCCCACAAACTCTCAAGTAAAATCAAACCCCTGAACATGCTGAGGAGGAGGGATATGCAAGGCTAGCAAAACCTACCCTCAACCAAGTTTTCCAGATTGAATCTCGAATTTGTATCCAATTTTGAGCTTTCTTTTTTTCCTTTTCACATGAAAAGCTGTGCCTATTTCCAAGCACAACTTTCTGAATGTACTCACCAATTGTGTGCATATTTGAAATGTACGTACTTTTATCCTATTGCGTAAAGCAATTGTGGGTGTATTTTTCAAAAGTGCACATTTTTCATTTTTCTGATGTATGTGTGCTGTCAAAACCATTTCTGGCATTTTGCTTTTTATGCATTCGTTTATTTTTAATTTGAGTCTGAAAGATATAATGCAAGCTGAAAAATGGACAGATTTGGACCATTAATTGTATCCAAGTCAGTTTTCAGTCAGGAAGATGTGAATTGGGTAAATCCTGATTAAAAACAAAGTGAAACAAATTTCTTATACACTTCTACCCATGAGCAACATTTTCTCAAGGCATCGTGGTATGTGTTACCATCCTCTTTTTATTTTATTTATTTAGTTATTTAATATCCCACCTTTATTTTTATTTCCAAGGAATGCCAACTGGTTTACATAGTTCTCCTCTTCTTCTCAATCTAATCCCACAGCAACCCTGTGAGGTAGGTTGGGCTGAGAGTCTGTGACTGGCCCAAAGTCACCCCGTTGGCTCCATGGCTGAGCGGGGACTAGAACCCAGGTTGTCTGAGTCCCTGTCGCATGCTCTTAACCACTACACCACACTGGCTCTTTGTACATAAGGCAAATAATGTTTTGCTTGCTAATTGTGTGGGTTGAAAGGGACATTGGTAAGATCTATGGGAAACTGTGTGTTTTTGGAGTGTTTCTGTAGAATGCTCAAGAAACCTTTCCTGGTTTGGAGGTACACAATAGGAATGCTTGTAACACTCTCTAACAGCTGTTGACACAAATGTAGAGAGGGGGAGGCTGAACACCCCAAGAGAATAAACTTCTTCTGAATCATTTGCTGGCAGTCATGATGGCAGACAGGTAAAAACAAACAGCAGTGCATTATGGAAAATCAACCTTTGGGGTAAGAGCTAGTAACTTTTTGACCCTAAAGGCCTTGATAAAGAATGTTGTTGGTATGATAAACAGGGACAAAATGACCTTGTTATCATGGCTTCATGTTACTTCCACTATCAGAGGGGTATGCCATCAAATTCCATTTTCTGGGCAACAGAGTGGAAGTTTGCTATTGCACTCATGCCTTTTTTGTGGAATTCTCACAGGTATTTGGTAGGCCAGCATGCAAACAGAATACAGGACTAGATACACCTTCAATCTGATTGAAGAGAACATTTCGTATGCATCTGTACCCTAGCATGAATGGGAAAAGCCTGTGAGATGGCATTCATCTTTTCATAACAAATCATTATTGCATAAAGATATATTGTGAATTTGTATGCGAGGTGAGAAAAAGTGTCAAGACAGGCCTTCCTACTGGGATTTGGTGTGCAATGATGTTTTTCTGGTTGCTTTTCTACATTGGCCAGTTTTGATTTTGCTAGACACTGCACACATGATTTATGAAAATGTTCAGGATATTTATTTGCAAACAATTGGATGGAACAAACTGGCTTTTGAATGCACATTATTTTCAGACCGTGCCATTAAGAGACTATGCCTCTTGACAAATTGACTTGCATTATTTCCTCTGGGGATAATCATCTGAGTAAGGCAATTGAACAACCATGCATATGCATAATCATATTTACATACAGCTTATGATACATTACACATGCATGTAGGATTTGCTCAAGTTTAATTGTTGCTAAATCTCTGTGGAACAACTACTCAGAGAACTAGGATAGAGCAAAGGGAGAATTCACACGTGTTCAAGTGCTCTGCTTGATGTCCCACTGATTCCGAGAAACATTTATCACCAGAAACTGTGTCCTACATTATGCTGCATCATCTCAAATTTCATATGCTTGATGCTGTTAGCAAGACACACGTGAATGAATGAGCTATCCTAGTTGGTATGCATGTGTGAATCAGTGGAAGTGTGGCTTCAAAGCTCCTGTATCTGGGGACTGTTTGATCCTTATTTTCTAGCAAAGCTCACAGCTATCCATGTGGGTCCCCCCCCCACCCATACATACATACATACATATATATATATATATATATATATATATATAAATGTGTATATGTGTGTACACACAAGTCTATAGAGCTTGATTTCTGAACTTGATCTCCAGGATCCTGGGTTTTGGGACAGCATAATGAAAACCCCACAAATAGGCTGTGGAAGACAAAAAACCACAGCTTGGACTGAACTATACATTTAACTGATATCGTTACCTATACCTTCATTATGCAGGAGTAATCCTGCCCTTTGCTCAGCACTCGGCACACCTCACATGCTCCCACATCCTCTGGACAATAATCAAGAGCGTCATGTTCTTCAGGATGTATGTGTGCAAATCCCAACATGCAGACGCTCACACTGAGCAGGCAGTGTGCCTGACCAAATCCAGGAATTACACATCCCAGCCGAGTTTCTGGGCATCGGCTTTCATAGGCGCATTCCTTTAAGAAATTACACATATCCAAATGACTAAGTAGGTAACAGGAGAAGGCAGCCCTGTGTAATTACAGTCCCATGTTTCATTCTTTGGTTTGTTTAATATGGGGCTGTTGCATTTCTTGCAGCTTAAAGCCCATATTCTGTTTGCGAGTGGCTTCTCCAAAATGGGACAAGAGGAATGGCCTAATCACAAATATAAGTGGAAATATGGCACGTGGGACATAAGTGCAACATCTCTTTAGGTGGCATACATTAGTAAAAATAAAAAAGCAAATTTGACCATTCCTGAATACTAAAATCAGTACAAAACACTAAAAACTATCAATAATAATATGAGCTAACTAATAATAATTATGAGTAATAATATTATTACAACTAATAATAATTTAACCATGACCTTTTAAAACATGTTCTAGTGAGAAAGACAACTACAAATAACCTACTAAATCCCTCAAAATTGATAAAAATTTAAAAAATTGTGAAAAATTGTGGCCTTTCTGGTGAAGAATCCCTCAAGTCCAGGGACATCATTATTATTATTATTATTATTATTATTATTATTATTATTATTATTATTATTATAGCATTTCTATGCCGCCCCTTGCCGAAACCTCGGGGCGGCTTACAACATGATAAAATACATTGAAATACAATAGTACATAATAAATTACCATTAAATATAACAATACAAAAAATACATTGATTTACAAATACAAAATTAAAATTATCAGTATAAAATAAAAATATAGGAGGAGAAAGAGAAGGAAGAAGAAGTTGCCCAGGCCAGATCATATGTTTTAACAATTGACAATGTTTAAATATGGCCTGTGTAAAGACATTCCTTCTTTGCCTCACCTGACTCTTCCAGCATTTAGCTTAGGTGTGTTGAATGTCTTTCAATCTGAGTGCAGAGTTCCACTTTGAGTGGCCTGGGCTAGTGCATCTGCATTCCAGTGGGTGTGTGCCTACAGGCCAAAGGGCTGAGGCCAAAGTACCAGCATTTTGTAGCTTAAAGCTCTTCTTGCCAGAGACTAAGCATTCAGTCTCTTAGAATGGTGGACAAAACTGCACAAAAGATGGGAAACCAACAAGTGATTGGTGGTCAGAGAAAGGTGTGGGGCAGTGCCAGGAGGCATTGGCATGTGGGAGCCACCAGAGTGCTTTCTTTGCAAAAGGAGGGTTCAGTTTGAGCCCCAGGTGTGGGTATATGCCATGGTTGCTAGGTCCTCACTGACACAAGCAGCAACACAGAGCAGAAGCAGACTAATCAATTTGTACCTACTTTTCACTGTAGCAGGTGAAGTGGCCTTCTTTCTCAGTTGCAACCCAGAACCGTGGATTTCACAGGAGGAGGAAGTTTACCAGCTAAAGCTGGGAGGACTGAATCTATTGTGAAAGTCATCTTAACCTTTACCACATAATTCCTGGCAAAATGTCATCTCTTAGCTCCCTGGCTTGAGGGGCTGAGCTGGTCAATAAGTAAATATTTCTTTAAGCACAGACCCAATAGTGGAGACAAGCTCCCACTGTGGCTTTCTAACAGAGAAACTTTCAACTCTAAAATGGTAAGTATAGTTTTCCTTTCACATTAAGCTGGTGTATTGCTGCACTTCTTTCTATGCCATTGACTTACTGGGGCAAATTCTCTGTTCCCTTGCCAGTCCTTTATCACCTAAAGGCAGATTGTCATGTGCTGCTTCATCTGCAATGAAGAATATAACAGAATCCTTACTGCATCCTTCCAAGGATGACTGAAATAATGCGTGTAATATTTTTGAAGATTCTGAAGAGCTCTACTGATGATTGTTGTTGTTGATGATGATTAGTGGTAGTATATGACTGAAAGGAGAATAAAGTTGCCTCTGAATTTCTACTCTTCTACTCTTACTTTCACAATCCTGTAAGTGTCAAGGTGGAGAGGTGACTTCACTAATTCTCCCAGAAGTCCTGTGCACCTCTCAAAATTTGCTCTAGAAGGTTGAGGAACTGGTTGGAACATTAGAAGGGTGCAAGTTAAGGTAAGAATTGGAGACACACACACACACCTCTATCCGTCCTTTCTGTAGAGGAATGTTCTGTTGAATTTTGTTCCTATCCATGAAACGAAGAACTCTTCCATTTGCAGAAACTACTTATGTACATTATCAGATTTTATATGGCTCATCTCCTAGTTTAAGACTAGTAATACATTAGCTTGCCAGTGCTTTCTCTGGCCTTACTCTTCGGTTCAGCAGAAAAGGACTCACCAGCATGTTATTTTCTGTGTGTCTATTTGCCAGAAAACAGGAAGGAAACTATCTAGAATGTGACCCAAAAAGGGGAAAAATGCAACACTACCTACAAGGTAGATGACAGAAATATTCTACAGCTACCTATAACTCATTTATCAGCTACTATAAAAAGAGGCAGATGCATGCATGACCCAGCAGAAACCATATTTTTCAAAGATAACAGGAGACTGGGATAATATCCTGGGCACTGCTGAAACTGGAACCAGAAATTGTGCTATAAGAGATGCCAAAATTGATGCTTCTATTAAGGAATGGGATAGATAAAACCCTTTAGGATTTTTATTCCTACCTCTCTTCGCTTCCTGTTCTGATGTAAGCATAATCACTGGCCCCAGCTAAGTTCCACATAGAAAGCAAAAACCACCTGCCTTTTTAGCACGGGCAGCGTGAAGAGGCACCCTTGCACAAGCATGATCTGCAGTACTATCAGATGAAAGATGCCCTGATCACAGTGGTACTGGTGGCTTCTTTTATGATCATGGCAGACCGCAATAATACACTGCTTCTGTGTGCAATCGTTCCGCCTAATATGCAATCCCGTTTTCCCTTTCCAGTCTTTCATGAATAATGAATATTTTTGCAAACTTACAAGCAAGGAAACACAAAGTAATCGCTGCCAACCATTTTAAAATTCAAGAAAAATACAGCCAGCCACCTGCACTCACTTGTTCCAAATAGTACACGTCTTGCTTCCAAAGCAGTGCAAACAGATTGTGAGTTGGACAGTCATTCCAAACATTCAGAAAACATCCAGCTCCAATTCGCCTATGGTATCTTGTTTCTTTCTTCCATGTGGCCAACAGAAAACACACATGGTTTAGTTCCAGAAGGGACTGCTCATTATTCTAAACAAGAAGTCGAACAAATGCCCAGATCATGAGCCGAGGAACATGCTATTCTTAAAAGGTACAGAATCTGGCTTGTCTGCTAATGGGCATTTCTTAAAAGAAGAAGAGTACACAAGCTCATGTGTGGGTGTTTTCTCAAATGATCTGATTACAGAACAGCAAGAAAAGCTCTGTGCCCACTTGCTTCACCATTCCATCTTCGCTGATTAAAAAGAAAGAAAATGGCAGTGCTTTATCAATGTTGCCTTCTGGAAAGATGTTCATTTGAATAGTTAACTCAATGCTACAGAAATGGGGTCAACATGGTGGGAAAAGGGAGCAGCATCAGCATGCCAAGCAGAAGCCCACATGATAAATAAGTAAAAGTACCCCCAAAAAACCCCTGCTGCATCAGTATTGCACGCACAAAGTAGCCATGGCACATCAGAGTGTAATTTAGAAAAGAAAAACAAATAAAAATAAAGGAGTTATACAGACAGTCCTGCCTGAACTCCTTTAAGCTTTCAGCATCCTGGAGTGGGACTTGGCTAATTTCCAGGAATGCTGAATATCGGAATTCCTGCTTTGTTGTGTTGCCCTAGAAATGGCATGTATGCACAGTTGTCAAAAACTACATATGCACAATGCAGTGTCTCCCACTCACCCTCAATCTGCATTTCTTGCTTTAGCCTTTAGCCCTTAAGAAGAAACAAATAATTCTGATTATGGAAAATGTACTTGTTAACATGTGTATGTACCTTTACAAATGCATTTTTTTCAACCAAAAAAATCCATCTTCAAGGTTTTGAGAAACTCAGCATGTTCTGACATTGCATATTAACCTATATCCATTCATTGGGTTTCATTTTTGATGTGAAGGCAGCTTAAGAGGGAACCAGGCATAACTTTGTACATGGGTGTTCCACATTATTGGAACAGCGGCAGACTCAGTTGGTGATGTTTCTACCCTGAGCAGAATTCCTCTGGCAGATTTCAAACCATGATGGAGTTCATTAGAATGAAGACATGAAAAATGAACCCTTTTAATCACTTAAGAGTTTTGTATAATGCAGCTTTTGTACAAGATGTTTGGATTGCTGCTAGAAATACAATTATAATCATGGCTATGTCTCCAAAGCCTTTCCAGTGGAATTGGATTACCTGTCGATGCTGTTTTTCTGTGCTAACATCTGCCAGTCTTTGCCTTTGGCACTGGGTGTGTCAAAAGTCGCACATATTCTCTGCCTGATAGAGTACGGTATCTTGAAGGCTTGTGGTCCCATCTGAGCAGGAAAGTGGCTGTCATCATGTGCAAAGAAAGTGATGGTTTCTCTTTCATTCTGTTTGAAACACACATTAAGGATTGTAAAAAGAAAAGGTGGAAGGAAAGAAGGAAGAAGTAAACAAACAAACACCATGAGGTTCACTTCTGTATGAAACACCAGATTCTGTTCTTTTGCAAACTTTCTACAGAATCAAACACACAAACATTTTTATAGGATTAGGCTACTGATGGGGACCTGCCCTCAGTTCAGTTCAGAAAGTCATCTCCAATAACAATGCATCTTGAAATTCTTGTACCTCCCATTTAAGTTCTAAATTAACCTGATGATTTAATTGCAGTATGCATTGAAATGGCTTAAAATGTTGAATAGCAGAAGTCCAAGAAACAAATCCCAGATTCACATGGAGCTAAGTCAACACAACTGAACTGGACTCTTGACCCACAGTTCTCAGGTAATACAGAAAGAAGTCTCGTATATGCAACATTTTGGCTTCAGAGGTTAGCCAAACTATTGGGTGGGGTTGTTAGATAAATTTGCAGTGGACTCAACTGAGTTAGAATGTCTAAGAATCATAGCACTGTATTCCACAGTGGAGTAGCTTTTCCAACTTACAAGTATCCCATGGACTGGTAAACTTTTTTTGTCATTGTCCATAATTTTACACAAATTTAGTTGTGTAAAAATGCAAAGACAGACAGACAGACAGACCTGAATGAAACTGTGCATCCGCCCTTGTCTAGAGTATGAAAATGCTAATTCGGAGGTGGGAGATTTATGCATTTTTAGGAGTATGAATTTGTGCAAATACATGATCCAGCAGGTTCTCATTGAAGTACTTTCATGACCGACCCCACTCATGCGGGCCAGGTGGCCTACTCAAGAAGGAGTATAAAGTGCTTCTAAGTGCAGCTGAGCCTTGCTTGAGCAACAAGGCCAGCAAGGTCTAGTTTACTTCTGCTGTTCCTTCTTTTCTCTAGTTTTACTTATTTACTTATGTATTGCTTTTATATCCTGTCCTTCACAGTAGCTCTGGCCCATTTTCTGGCCCTGCCATCTGCATTGTCCTAATTCTGACAGCTCCTCATTTGTGACTACCAATTTGTGGCTACCTCTGCCTTCTGAGTTTCATCCCATCTCTATCTGTAGCCCATGAGAATCCACAAGAAAAGAAGGGGAGATTTTATTAGGAATTCTTCTAGTTCTCCCCAGTAGTCGAGGTTGTCTAGTTTAAAGGCTCACCTTGCCAGTGATGGGAAAGGCCTCTTTAGAGACTTTTGAGGGCTGAAACTGTACAACTGAACGTGATGGACAAATAGCCTGAACTAGCATAAGGCAGTTCCTTTTGTTCTTTTTATGCTGTTACTTGCATTCAGTGTAGCTTTCTTTTTCTTTTTCCTTCCTCTGTCTCTGAGACTGTAAACTCCAGGGGTCAAGAACCCACCTTCATGTTAGTTCATATGCCTTTCTACCTGTCTAGCACAACAAGATATGTCCTCTGCATGGAATGTCTGGGTGCCAGTGCAGTATAAATATTTCATTGGAATGGCACTACAAGCCTTTTCATATAACATTTATGGCACATCTCAAAAGACGCCTGTGCAAAGTAATAGGAGTGCTGTAGATACATCACATTTTCTGATTGCTTTAAATTAAATATGCAGCAGATTGGGTACTCTGCACTTTGAAGATAAGCTGCTGCTACCTGGTTTGCAAAACAGCCCCATGCAAGGGTAAGTTGAAGCACTGCATCTGTTTGCTGTTGTTGTTTCTTAAGTTGCTGAATTAACCTTGACTTTTTATCATCGTTTGTAGGCAGGGGTAGAAACATTTGCTGTATCAGTGGATCTGCTTGAAGAGGAAATTGTTAATGGGCAGTACACTGCATCTGATAGAGGTTTCTGGGAGGAGGAGGAAGAGGAGGAGGAAGAAAAAAGTAGTGCCAGTACCCCAGAGAAGGAAAAACAAACCATATCAATTACTCATATCTAGTTTAACACAAAGGAGGTAAATTGCTACTCCAGTTTCCACAGGGGGTAGTTTTTGCTGAATCTAGATAAAGATGTGGCATTCAGACATTCTTTGCATGCAAATTTTTGGCCATTCATCCGAAGTGAGAGGTGGGATGCACCCCTTTATGCAGAGGACAGAACCCTTTTTGAACCAGTGGTTCATCTACCCACAAAAATAAGGGAATTTAAGAAGACAGTTAGGGTGGTTCTCTGATGGATACTGGGAACTCTTTGTCTACTCTGCACAAGGCAGATGAATGTTGCCATTTGTTCATGTTATCATTTAGTTCAGTCATAACTGGCAGGCAGTGCAGAAATCCAGGGAATGAGCTGGGATATCCCAATAAGTCCTCTGAGGCACCTAGAGATTGAAGGTTGGTCACCTACCCAACTTTCCTCTCATTGTCACTGAGTTCCAGGGAGGTGGGAATGAGTAACCATTAGAAGACTTAATACATTGAACACTGGCTGGCATGGATTGGGTAGAGCAGCCAGGGTGCCTTCAGCTTGGCTTTATTGGGAATGGGCAATAGAAGGTGTGGATCAGCATGCTACTTGATCTACCTCATACTGCCAGGGTACCAAGGTCCAGCTGCAAATTCCCCCAGCACCTTGTCTAGTGTGTCTATAACTGGCCCTCATATATGTTTATGTTCATTGCAGATGCTAAGTACTTGCCCAGAATCCTTCATTCCAAGGAAGGAGGCACACTTGTGTTTGGTATGTACCAGATCATTTGAGATCAGTGATACATGGAGGGATGGCACCAAAAACCACACTTCGACCCTGAGAGATGTTCAAAACTCAGAAGATACCGGGATGTGTGGTCTAGGTTGAAATTTACAAAGAATAATCAATTCCTCAAGCGTCCCTACCCTTAACAGCAAAGTTCAGTCTCCCTGAAGACCACAAATGCTCAAAGCAAAGCACAATTTCTATTGTTTCATATACAAAATAAAATATGCCTATGGGAGAACATATGGATGATGGGACATGCGGGGGGGGGGGGGAGACACTTGCCTCGAGAATAGAAGTCTGGATCTGTAAGATTTGTTCATGGCCTTTGACTTGTCTGACACAAATTTTGCATGAGAGTTGTGTGGTGGCGGGAGTATAGCGCTCCAGTGAAAAGGCACAGTGGAGTGGCTGCTGGTGGCTCTGCCACACACGAGAGAAAGGAACTTCCTAGAAAAGAAAGGAAGAGGAGACAATTGGGCAATCAGCTGACATGGCAAGAGCGATGCAAGCACCCAATGACAACTGCCGATGCTAGAATGGCATTAGATTTCCGAAGGATTGCAAATCAACCTGCCCATTTCAATGGACAGAAGAGCCGCAGCTACTTACAGCATAAAGAGGACCATATGGTACCTGCCTACCTGATAGGTGTTGAATATGAGGAGTCAACAGAAACAAAGATATAGCAAGCCTAATTCAGTGCTACCATGCTTGAACATGCAGGGATTTGAACCCATATTATTAGGAGCCAAGCACTCCAAGCCCTGGGTCTGGATGAACAAATCCATCAGTTTCAGTCTTCATTTTATTTATTTCTATAGCACCCAATAGCCTAGAGCTGTCTGGGCAAGGTAAAACAATTACTTTGTAACAGAAATGTGTTGTCTTTTCATCTAGACCCAAAAGGTGCTAGGCAAACACAGAAGGAATCCCTTCTAAAATGGGGATGGGGGGACAGAAATATTTTGTTAAGTTTCTTCAATCAAACATTTGGTAGAAAGCTTGACTCACTTGATTTACTCTCTAAAATAATAGATGGACCTACTAGCAGGTTGTCTCCACCCAAAGAAAAACCTGGTAAGCAATGGTAATGTTTGGGATGTTTAATTCTGCCAGGGAACTCTGCTCCTCTTCCATTCTTTAAATCACTTCTGGAAAGAGGATCTTACTGTTTTGCCCCATACATGTTCTCAAATGCATTAATGGAGCAGTGAAAGAGCAACCTGCATACCTCAACAGCTTCTGGAGAACAGATCCTGTGCTTGACTGGAGCCAGCCACAAGGCTGCTCATGCAGAACCTGTTCTCTCAATGGCCTTCTGCATTTATTCACACTTATCAAGTTTCCTTTATGCTCAGCATGGAGAAGTCTGTGAAATTTGATAAATCTTACCAAAACTGAAATAAAATCCAATTATCAAAATCCTGCTCATTTCTGAACAGGGCGGTTTTCTTGTCTGCCTGTGTTCTATTCGAGCTGTAAGAAAAGCCATTGGCTCATTGGAAATTTGTGCAAAATTTGTGAAAATGATTTTAAGGTGGGGGGGGTCGGTTCAGTTTCCTATTATACTGAGGCTCCTACAGACCAGATGCAAGAATATGAATCATCTTCTATCAGGAACCCAACAAATCTTTCAAGATGCGAACAGTAGTGGAACAAACAGATGCCTTTGGATTTGCGACAAGGTTGCTGGAATTTGGGAGTTTGTTTCAAGTGAAGCACTGCTATTTCAGTCCAGTCTAAAATCAGTCAAACTATATGAAGTGTGGTTAAAAAGTCCAATAATACTCCACCTGCCTTCCATTACAGCAGTACTTTCAGGATCCAGTTTTGGGTCCCTATTACTGTAACCATGCCTCAAGAAAAGCATTTCGACCCTATAGAATGGATGAAATGCACCAAGGTCGGAGAGCCACCAAATGCTCAATGCTTGAGTGAAGAGGTTACAGTCAAAGAAGAGCCAATGACCATTCCAGGAAGCCACAAAGGGTCCATTAAGAAGTCCAGTCTGGTCAGATTTCACCAGCAAGCCTGAGCGCCCCCACCCCCCTTTCCTTTAGTTAAGTACATTTAGTCTTATGGCTAAGTTTGGATTGCCACTCATTTACTGTTATGTATTATTCATATTTAGGAATTGTGGCTAGAAGCCATGGCCAAATTACTAGGAAATAGTCATATCTCAGTGGAAGAGAACATGCTTTGAGTGCACTAGTCTGCAATTCTGGTGTATTTTGATTTTTTAGTCTACAACCTTGGCATTCCTGACTATGCTTGCTGGGCCTAATAGGAGCTAAAGTTAGAACCATTTGGAGGAAGGATGGTACAGGTAATACAGTTCCCAATCTAGACAAAGACAATTAGATAGCGATTTCCTTTGCTCTTATTGCGATTCATTCACATGTTTTCTGTTAAAATGGGGTAGCATCTCTGATCTCTTAGAAAAGATATGGATGGATATCAGCTGTGATGGTTGAGTGGGACCTCCATGTTCAAAAGCAGTATGTCATGGCATACCAGGTGCCAGGGAAGACCACACCTGCATGCCTGGCTCGTGGGCTTCCTGAAAGCATCTGATTTTGCCCATGATGAGAAACAGGATGTCAGACAAGAGAGACATTTGGCCCAACCCTAAAGTCTTCTTAGATTCTTTTCAACAAACTTCAGCTTCTTCAGGGATTTCTTGCTTGTTTCTAGAGGCTGCAAAGACCATCAGCAAGTTTGTTTAATAAAAATAATTTTGTTTGTTTAAAATAATACGCAATTCTGTTGTTTCATCATACTCATTGTGAATTGCTGAAGCTGCTATGTGGGAGTATATGGGGCATTAATGACCTCTTTTTCAACCCAGCATTTAACAATTAATGTTCATTAAAATAATGTTTCTATATTCCCATGATTATACTGTGATTGTAATGAACCTATTGATGCCCAAATGGTTTTGACCCACAAACATAAAGAATAGCTTTTATGCTTTTAGCCTTAGCCAGCTTAAGAGAAATGGGTTAAGGTTTTGTTTATTTTATTTAAGAAGATAACTGCATACATCTGCCTGTGTGCTAAAAAAATTATGAGTATTCAAAGGGTACAAGCTATGCACGTTTAAACAGAACATTAAGGAACAAGAAATGTTCAGTGTTGCATCAAGGAAACAAAGAGATGTCAGAAAACCTCTATAGGATTTAGATGGCGATCCCCACATTTTGAAGAGTGTGTGAGAATCGTGAGGCTATGCCAGCTCACCTTGCCCCTGGAAATATGCAGGGTCCTTGGTGTGTCAGCAGGTGGTTCTCAACATATGCTCATATATGCCATCGGAGGGCACCCTGGCACAATGGAGGCGCTGGGTATTAATATCCATGTGACACCTCTTTGCACATGGGCCAAAAACGTAGATGGCAGGGGGCACAGTCATTCTGCACATCTTGCCAATGTGGGGAGGAAAGCCCACACAGCCTTGTGATCTTGCTCATGCATTCTTTCAAGATGGGTGGGAGGGAGTCATCTGTGCTCCCTACAGGAACACTTCACAAGGTAAGACTGTTTTGTTACCTTGACAGCATGCTCAGAGAGGGACAGAGGCCTTTACAAGTCCTTTTGCTTCCCACCCAGTGGCTCCTTCTGTACTTTCAAAGACTGGAAGCGAAGTCATCTTTATGGGGGAGACTAAAGTCACCCTGCACTTGCAGTCCAGAACCTCGCCTCCTCTCCCAGTTGCTTGATCATGAGTGTGATCGATCTTGCTGGCTCAAGTTCACACTGTGTTCTTTTGTCTGCAGGTCTGCCACTGAGCAGCTGGTTTTCAATCACTCCACATAATCATGGAGAGTTGTGTGTGTGTTGGGGGCATATTTTGTTTATATGGTCAGGGGGGGAAATGCTGCCAAAGCCTGGTGTGACCTTCTACAGCCAAGGTTGCGGCACAACCCATCACCTTATTCTTCACCTTGAAAGAGGTTCCCCCTCTCCCTTTTCATTCCTGCTTTGTTCGCTGCAGCACATTACTGGGAACACGCTGCAGCCTGGAAGCCCAATGCCTGCAAACAGGAGGCTGGTGCCATCGCAGCATTTCAGTCTTCATAACAATAATAGCAGGACAGCAACGGCACCATCACAAGCACTTCCAGGACCAGAGTTACCTTCCTTGAATCCACCTGCTGGGGAACAGCAGCAGGAGAAAGCTATTGCTTGCATGTGCTTCTTTTGGGCATCCCAGAGGCATCTGATTGATCGCAATGAGCTCGATGGACCTTTGGTCTGACCCAGCGGGGCTCTTCTGGCATCCTTATTTCTTAGCAACCATCCAGCTTAGCAATGGGCATCTGAATTCGGGTGCTCATGAACTTTCTATCTCTGTGCAGCAAAAAGTGTTGGTGTGCCATGAAAGGTTTCTGACAGCAGCTGCAAAGCTCATTAGAAATCCAGCAAGGGCATCTGAAGCATGCATGAACTGTCAGATATTGTTATTTTGAGGCAACAGTGTCTCTTTCTCCATCAAATCTTTCAAATCATACTCAGTCATAAAATGGAAACAGTTATATCTTCTGTGTCATCACACTTTCAAAAGCATTTGACTGGATGACTCAAGGTGAGATGATTTTGGTTTACATAGCTTGTTAGGAACATTCTTCCAGTGTATCCCACAAAAGAGCATTCATGACTTATGTCCAAGTTTTACAACTTCAGAAATAGGTCCCCAGAAAGGCACAGCAGTTTGCAGCTTAAGTAACTTAGGGAGCAATTCTATGGGCAGAAGGCTTCAAAACTGGAGGCTTCAGTATATGCAATACTCTGCCAGGCAGATGACGGTAGGGTGGGAACAGTGCTGGAGATGATGTCCCTCCCCTGCCCCTTATACCTGATCATTGCTTTTATTGGTATGTATTTGCTAGATGGGCCTTTCAGACTATCCAGTAATAGAACCTTGGAGAGGGAGGGAAGGAGACTGGGAAAGGCCCCAGCCTTTCTAGGTTCCAACAGAGGAACCCTGGTGGTATAGCAGAGCGCCCCTTCCTGGTGACCTGCTCTAACTGCAGGCATCTCTAACCACGTAGCTGTCAGTGACGACGGTTATTGTCTAGGGCTTCCCACAATGCCCAGTATTCTTTCTGCAGGAGCTACCAAGTTCATATAGTTGGTGTTTGAAAAATTGACCAGCAGTCTACTTTTCACAGCAAACTATCAAAACTGGGGGTTTTAATAGAAACATTTGAACTGTGGACTTAAAAAAAAAGCTATTAAATTGGTTCCCCCCCCCCCCGTCTTAATTAGGTTATTTTAAAAATGTTGTAGGTGTGGGCTGACTGCTGTTCTGGGATAAAAGCCAGATAAGGGAAACATTTGTGAATTGTGTACAATCATAGAAACTTTACCTTACACAGTTGAATGTTATGATCAATTATTTTTCTAAGAGCACAATGCAATGCATGATCAGGCAAAAGAAGAAGAAAGCTATGGCTCCCAACATTCCCCAGCCATTATGCAGCCTGGGGAATCCTAAGAGTTGTAGCACACCTTTTTCTGTCTAAACATGCACAGAGTCTCACCCTTAATTTCACTGTTTTGAGATTTAGAAATTTAGCTACTTTCCTTGTTTTGTAATTAGCAGAAGTATCAAGGCTGCTGGTGATTAAAGTATTATTTTGACATTGCTCTGAGAAAGTTAAATTAATGGACCATTGATTTATAATACTTTACAAGTTTAAAGACCAGCTCTTTTCTTATCCAGTCAACTGCCCAATGCTCTTCAGTGGAAATACAATCCTCACTGGATTTATCCCAGGGGCGGACTGCAGTGGAAGAAGTATGGTCTAAATCGTAGACATCCAAGAACTTGTTAAACTAACCTAGGATTAAAGCATGCCATTTATGCATTATTTAACTGATGCTCTCCCAAATGTTAATTGCGATTTATAGTCCAGGCATTCATAAATAGACACATTGGGTTATTCAGCATCCAAACAAAACTTTTGCAGCATATGCAGTTTGAAAGAAAAAGAATATGTTTGGCTGTTAAAAGACAGGTTGCACTGGGGACTCAATCCTGGGAATACAGCTTGCCGGCAGGAAGACAAGAAACTCTTCAAAACTATATATTTATTCAGAAAATCTGTCCATGGTCTTAAGGAAAGGACTGAACTTCAGTAACAAAAGCCTTCGGGCTTTGGAGTTGCCTGGGAATTAAAAACAAAAACAACCACCTTCTATAGGTGAAATACCTGACATGCTGTGAATGGTTTGATTCTCCAGAGGAAAGGTGGGATATCAAGGACAGAGATCTGAAGACTGAAGGTATTCCCTTTGAAATGCAACAGCTTTGGTTCTTCCAGCAACTGACCCCCTTGGCGTCTTTCGTCTATAATCACTTCCTGCAGTGGAGAAGGGGAAAAACAAACCATGTGAATGCCCACAGTTCCCTTCCCTAGTAATGCAGATTCTGAATGTTGCTACTAGTAGTCTGGTTCTAAGAGATTATAGGGGGAGTTTGCAGAAGTGAATCCTAGGAAATGGGGAGGGGGTACTTTTTTCAGCAGGACAGAGAAATCAAGAGTCAGTCCCTACATGCAGGTAACTTCCGTGTCCCTGAGTCTCAGTAGAAGGGAGAGTTCTGGCACACAAGAGAAGGATTAGAATGAGAGGAATGAAAGAATGAATGAATGAATGGCTACACTTGCAGCAAAGCAGCAAGACTTGTCACTGAGCCTGAGCACATCAGCCAGGAGAAATTTAAGCCAGAGATCCCTGGAGACAGCATACCTTGTGCCAAGCTCCCCTACAGAACACTGGAAGCTGCTTTATACTGATTGCACTAATCAGTGGTATCTCTGATGGGTTTCAGGTAGGATTTTTTTCCAATCCAGCAGGATATGTTTAAAATTAAACCTGCTTAAAATTAAACCTATTACAAGGATATCATGTCCTCTGCCATGGAGCCATGACCACTGTTAAAGGAGCCAGTCCCCTTTTCACTGGGGTCTCCATATCCCAGAGCCTGCTCGCTAGCATAGATAACACACAAAGCTGAGCTGAGGAGCAATGGAGTCAAGGGCAGGGGGCTACAAACAGAAACTTAGAAAACATAGAAACAGAACAAGGCAGAAGGGAGCTCCTGGGCCATCTAGTCTGATCTCTGGCTCCAGCTGGCTCCACTCATGACATGCCTACCATGTGCCCATCCAGCCTATCCTTGAACATCCTCACCAAAGGTGCTTCAAGCACCTCCCATGGAAGCTCATTCTATACCCTATGGATCCTAACTACCCAGAAGTACTTCCTAGGATCCAAATTGTACCTTGGTTCCCTGAACTTCGCTCCATTGGAAGGCATCCTGCCTTCCTGCCCTCCTCTGCAGGGGAAAACTGGTCTACCCACCTCCATGTGACACCCACTCTCGTACCTATATGTCGCCAACAGATCCCCTTGGAGTCTCCAGTTCCCTCAGTCTCTCCTCATATGGCTTCCCCTGCAATCCGGCCACCATCCTTGTGGCCCTACGCTGCACTGACTCTAACCTGGCTATATCCTTCCTGTAAGGTGGAGCCCAGAACTGAACAAAATACTCCAGTTGAGGACGCACCAGAATCATATAGAGTGGTAGTAATACCTCTCTTGATCTAGAAGCCACGCTTCTGTCTATGCAACCAAGGATGGCGTTTGCCCTCTTGACCACCGTGCCACACTGCTGACTCATGTTTAGCCTGCAGTCAACCAGCACCCTGAGGTCCCTTTCACAAGTGCTGCTCTCCAGCTACTTGTCCCCCAACCTGAACTTATGATGCCCATTCCTATGCTCCAAGTGCAAGACCTTGCATTTATCTGCTTGCTGTATTTTGAGGACCCTCACTTGAGTTCAGACTCTCTTTTTCTCTCTCTCTCTCTCTCTCACACACACACACACAGAGAGAGAGAGAGAGAGAGAGCGAGCGAGCGAGCGAGTGAGCGAGCCATCCTGCAGTGGCAGAAGCGTGACTGAAAGGGAGGGACAGAGGCAAAGTTTCCAGTTTGGATTCAACATGGGTAGAGGCTTTCCCCTCTATTTTAGAGTTTATACTGTTCTGAAATCTGCTGATAATAAAAGAGCTGACAATCAAAGGAAAAAGGAAAGGGACTAGCTCACAATACTAGTGATATTGCTTATAGATTCATAAAAACACTTTGTCTTTTTGCCTGCCAAGAGTGCTATGAACTGAAAAAGTGGGTACCCTAACCCTCAGTCTTATCCAGCAGGGCTTTTCTTCTGCTTGGGTTTCAGTAACATAGTCTTAAGCATTCAGGATAGCCGCTTGTATAATGAAACAGGATACGTGACATGGTGGAGCCAGTTCCAAAAGTTTCCAAAATAGTGTTCCTTTGCCTGCATTTCTATTGGGTTGAATCCAAGCTTACCTTTCTATGAATGGGGGGGGGGCTTTTTCCATTTATGGGGGGAATCTTATCAAAGACGCTCCAGATACTTCAATTGGTTCAGAACAGAGCAGCCAGTTTGCTAGCAGTATACACGCATAACACCAGTCCAATACCATCTGCAGTGGCTTCCAATTGAAGTCCAGCCCCAATTTAAGGTGCTAGTGATGACTTATACAGCCCTAAACAACTTAGGACTTGACATTGGATGGAGTGCCTCCTTCCATATATACCTGCCCGGCCTCTAAGATCTGGAGTTGAGTTCCTCCTTTGGAAGGAGATCAGAAGAGTGGCTACCTGGAGAAGGGCCTTCTCTGCAGTGGCACCCAGCCTATGGAATGGGCTTTTCGGAGAGGTGTGCGTGGTGCTGACCATTTTTTTCATTTTGGTGCCAGGCCTAAACCTTTTTATTTCCCCAGCAATTTAATTGTTAGCATTGTTTTTAACATTGATTTTATATATTATTGTGATGCTGTGTCTTATTCATTTATGTTATCACCACCCTAAGACACTGTGAAGGGTGGGATACAAAAATTTTTAAGGCAGGAAGGAAGAAGGGGATAGAATGGTGGTTTCCTCCACTGATCTGGAAATCCTTCACCCTCCTTGGGAGATGGCACTGGGCTCAGAAAGGCAAACAGAAAATAATTCCTTCTCTAGAACTAGGGATTTCCCCAGAACACAAGTCTGGATCCAACCCTAGCATGTTTAGTTATAAGGGTGTTGTTCTTCTAGTTATAAATATTCATTGTCTATATTGAAATATAGAAGGAAGTACCAGATTGTCATTCTGAATTTATGAGAATAATAGCACTTCATAAATACCCAATACCCTTTTTACGCACAGAAAACCCACACTGTTAAATGGCGGATTTGGTAAATATTCCTTGACATTCACATCAAAATCTGAATTATAAAAGAGATCTTGTTTTGTGTTCATTAAAATAAAATATTGCTCCTTGTCTCCATAACTTTCCTGCATATAAAGCAATTCAGGAGCAGTAACAGCATGCTGGGAGCAGGGAGGGGAGAGACAAACAAAACAGCTTGATTTAAACTATATTGGCTATAAACTGCAATGAGATTTATAATTCCAAAAGAAGTACATGGCATAGCTTCTGCAAACTATAAGTGGGCTGTTTCCAAGATTCCAAGTCCCCATCCCTAGTGTGTGGTTCCCTGATAGCAATGTTGTACTGTTGATCCAGAAGAGTAATTCTATGGATAAATATGGTCCTCCCCAACCTCTTGCCAAAGTTCAGAGTTTCCAGAATATTATCAAACTTAATCTAGGGAGTTTCTGGAATCCTGAAGCCCCTCTGGCCATTACAGTTGGCTGTTGCTGAAGTTGCCCATAATCAGAGACACCATCTACCAGGCCCCCCCACAAACCCAGGCATGACCTGCAGAAGATTTTGCAATGCTGAAAAGAAAGTTCTAGCAAGGTTTGTCTGGCCGGGTCCTCCAAATCCATTCAGAATTGCACCTTAGACCAATTCAGCAGCAATTCAACTCACACAGCATGCATTTACCTGCAACTTGAAACTCTTGAAAGTACTTTAGGAATGCTAAATTCTTCAATTGTAAAAGAAATCAGAGAATACTTACTTTACCGGAGAAGGGGACAAAGGACACAGCTTGAGAAAATGAAAGTAAAGCATAGGAAGAGTCTGAAA
The DNA here is from genome assembly GCF_004798865.1 of Varanus komodoensis. Taxonomy (NCBI): domain Eukaryota; kingdom Metazoa; phylum Chordata; class Lepidosauria; order Squamata; family Varanidae; genus Varanus; species Varanus komodoensis. The sequence continues at coordinate 8,437,498 of NW_025335762.1, forward strand.
GTGGAGGGATCTCCAAGCTAACAAAATAAAGCAGCCTTCCCTAGCTTGATATCCTACAGATTTCTAAAATTACAACTCCAGAATCCCCAGAGAGCCATGCCAGAAGTTCTAACCAACACATCTAAAAGACAACAAAACTGTGGAAGGTTGTAGTAAAAACTGAACATTGATCCATTGCTAGAATAAAGAGGGGGCTGGAGGGGCAGAGGGTTACTGCATGCTAATATATTTTCCTTTAAAAAAGTATAATGATGCAGGAATAACTAATGGTACTGCAAAATCTATGACTTATATCCAGAGTGATCATCTATTCCTATGCATTTATGGTAATATAATCCCCATTATTTTCCAAGAAATTTGCTTTCGAGTTGGCCTGCTTGGGTCTTGCACAAATTAATTGACTGATGTGGGGTTAATGTTCTGCTTCGGGGTGGGTAGATGGTAAACCTTCAGTTGTCTTGGCTGCACCACTTAGAAGTCACTGCCACTATGGCCAGTGACCAGTATGGCCAATGGAACTGAAAGTCAGAACATCTAGAGAGCTTCTTTTCTGCCCATCTTTGTTCTACAGTGCCTTGTAAGAATCAATCCTGATGTTTCCCTTTTCTGCTTTTTTGCCAGCTCTCACACTGTGTCATATGGATTGTTATGTTTAAATTCCTCCAAGATGCTCCAAGATGCAGCATGTCACACGCCATCCCCGCCTCCATTTTCTCCTGACAGCAATCCTACCAGGTATGTTAGGCTGAGAGGTAGTGGCTGCCCTGGGGTCATAAACATCCAATGGGCTTTGTAGCTGAGTAGAAAGCTGAACATGAAACTACCCAGTACAAGATAAATACGCTATCCAGTTTCTAAAATGAAGGGAAATGAAATTCTCATCTATTTTTCCCAGCTACATTCATTAGAGTCATGAAGAGGACCATGCTGTCAATTGCTGGACATTTAACTAATAGAAATGAAGAACCTGCCAGAGAAATAAGTTGCAACCCAGTTCAGTTCTAATATGGGTGACTATACAAGGATTCACACCCAGACTTTTATTGGCTAAAGGCTCAAACCCCTTGGCCTGGATGGAAAATTACTCCATTCTGGTTTCTCCAATCTTTTAAAATTTCCCTTTTTCCTGAAGTTTTCACCCATGAATTGGAGGATTCAAATGATAAAGCGCACTTCAGTCCCAGTGGTCAATACAATCACTGTTAACTGAGATTGGAAATCCCATCATATGAATTCTTTCTTGGTCACAGACAAGATGGTGATGTTATATGATTTGATAATGGGTCCGTTAGAGCTGGATTTGCCTTTTGACACTGGAGTACATTTCTTAGCTTTGCCAGTGCAAAATTGAAGAATGCTGGCTTGGCTCTTACTCTTTTCTCTCATCAATCAATCAAATCTATGGAACGTTTGTTTAACAGTTTATTCTGTGCACTGGTCATGCAAAGCCTTTGCCATCCAGGTGCCTTGTCAAATACTGAGAACTCATTACTCCTGACAGAATACAGGAGAGCCTTAAGCAGTAGCTTGGAAAACATCTCAATTAAAATTACAAGAACTGTGCATTGAACTGCATCATTTTTGCTTTGATCCATTTGTTTGTGCAGTTGACACATGCACACAAAATCTGCCAAAGAACACAAGTTCTTTGGGTGGATTACATACATCTAGTTTTGTTTTCTACTACCTATCCTGGGTACACAAGGAAAGGACTTGTGTCTACTGCTAATTCTACTGCTGCAAGAATTTCTGTATTAAGAGTAAAGTAATAAAGTATAAGTAGAAACTACTTGTAAGTTTGTTGCTACCACCACCCTCAAGAAGAAATAAGCTATGTGACATCTAAAGAGCCAGACTGGCAGGTGTCAGGAACTACCATCTTGCAGTGTTTTGTTTCAGCATGGCTCCCCGTACACACTCTGTGGGGGAAATAGTTGGAGAAGAGTGATGTTGAGCAAAAAAAGAGGGCAGGGAGAGAAAAAGTAATGTATTGGGACAATGATATGCACAAGGGTGCATCATGTTGAGTGCAGATGGATATGAATTTGATATATACACTGCCCATTCGCTGAAGCTGAAATTTGAAAGTTGCCAAAATATGACTATGAAAGTACATCACAGAAACACCGAACCATTTGTTGAACTAAAGTAACATTTACATAGTGCTTTTTATTTTATCCTGCCCTTCCAAACGTTCCCTCTCGAAAATAATAGAATACAATAAAATAAACAAAATAAAACAAAAGGTGGCCCAATAATCCAACAATAAAATCCAGATTGAAAACAAAATCTTAATTAAAATGGAGCATAAAAAACAAATTAAAATACAGTTAAAAAGACACTAGAAGAAATTAATAGCATCAGCCAATTAAAAACTCCTTAAACAGCAGATCAGCTTTATGCCTTAAAAATTTATCTGCCTTCTGCTGGAAGGGTAACAGTGGGAGTGATCACAGCCCCTCTCAGCAGTGGATTGAAATCCATGGAGCAGTCACTAAGAAGTCTCTACCAAACAGGCCTCTGATGGTGGTGGATATCATGAGAAGCCCATCCTTCCCACCTAAGACCATAAAATGTAGTGCTGTACTATGTTCTAAGCCCTTCACCTAAACTCTCTTGCTGCAGCAACTGTGTAAGTCACATCAGTTAATTATGCTCATATTTAATTATGCCCATATTGCACACAGGCCAGAGGCTGAGACGGACTAGTAAGGGTGTGAGGACACCTAATGAGTTCATAGAGAAGATATGGACATGTCTAGTTGAATCAGTGTGCTGGCTTATAGCTCCAAAGTCCCCCTATGGATGTTTACTGCAAAGTAACTCCCATAGCATCCAGCAGGGCTTACACCCAGCAAGTGGGCATTACATCATAGGACTATTTATTTATTTAAAACATTTCTATGCCACCCCCATCGCAACAAAGCCTCAGGGCGGCTCACAAAGAATACATAGCCACTGCAGTGCATCAGCTCTCTGGAGGAAGTCTCTACCAAAACACTGTAAGAATGAGAATGAGTGGGGTGAAAAGTAAATTGTAGGACTAAATCAAAGTAAATGTGATTGGAGCTTTTGGATATACCAAGTGCATGTTCCTGCTACATATAATTCATCTCTTCTTCTGCTGTCTTTCTCTCAGTATCTTTATTTAGTAAGAAAAGCAGCATGAACACAAATCTGAAACTAAAGGCATGGCTTTGCTATCTTACCTGAAATGCACAAGGGGTATTATCCACACAGTACACTCTGAGACTATAATCCAGTGAGTTACAAGACATACAGCCAAAGACTGCTACTTTCAGTTCTTTAACAGAACAATCAGAGAGCGGCTCCCCAATGAGAGCATAAGTTCCAAAAGAGTCCAAGAGTATGTGACAGGCAGAAGGGTCCAAGAGGCAGTAACAAGAAGTGGTTTCCTCTTCCACAGACATGACTTCCTATATTTATAAGAAAGAAAGAAAGAAAGACAGACAGAAAGACAGAAAGACAGAAAGACAGAAAGACTTTTTAGAATAAGTACCAGTTACTGTGTTCCATGTTTTCTTAATGTGATTAAAAGATGCAATGATATGAGTCTTGAAGTCACCATGGTCCAACACACATAAGTGTAACTGCATTTGCAGATGGATGCTCAAGTCCCCAGCTATAACTCATAGGAAAACCAATGACTTGGATGCAAAGATTTTCTTCTTCTGAGAAGAAAGAGCTTCATTTAATGGAGGAACACTCGTTACATTGGAAAAAAGGGAGTCACTGGATCCAACCCAATGTTTTTGGTGTCTTGGTTGGTTAGTACCTTCAAGAACTTCCTTTGTGTTTCTGACTGTCTGCTTTTCATAAGTGTTATGTGTCAGACCTATTTTGAAAGCTCTGTTTACAAAGGCAGAAGCCTGATTATGAGTTTGTGTATATTGCTTTGCAAATGCATGGATTACTTAACAAAACAAACTCCATTCGGTTCACCATCATGCTGAGATCCATCTTACTGTGGATGAAACTTCTGTAAGTCCAACAGAGACTTAGGCCTCCACTTTTCAAGCAAGAGGACACTGCCTTGCATGTCAAATGGCTTTTAAAACCAAGGGTGGTTTCTTGGTCACAATTTCCACCATATGTGACCAAAATTTCTAACACGCATGCCTTGTGGGGGTGGCAGTGGGGATGGGACACCTGAGGGGATCAAAGAGCACCAGCAGGTATACTTTCAGAAAAATGCAACAAAAAGGCTGATTGTTCTGTGGAAATATAATATGGTGTGAGTGAGTAAAAGAAATGCTGTGTTGAAAAAGAAAGCAAGGGAGTTATTTTACTTCTATATGCAATGGGTTACATGATTCCATGTATGCTTACTCATAAATAGATGTGATTAATTAAAATGAATCTTACTCCCAAGTAAAATGCATATAATTATTCCCAAAATATTTTTAAACAATATGAATCAACAGCCCAAATAGTCCCAATAAATCCATTAGCGGCTTATGAGTTAGCCTATTGCAAGAGCTAACAGACAGGACACCAGTCTGAGCTTCCTGAAGAAACAACATGATATAAATAAATGGGAATAATAGCAACAATAGTGACAACAACAATGAACTCAACCCAAAAGTTTGCAGTTCCTTTCTAATTCACCAAAACCACTAGACAGAATTGATGGACTTGCGTCCATTTTAGTGAGATGGCTCATGCATGGAAGTGTAGACAGAAACCGCTCAGGGAGAGGGCTCATCTGGAATAATGAAGGGATGGGCAAGAATGCCTGATGCCTACATAAACTATTTGCCGCAATAGCATTTATTCTAATAAAATCGTCCATCTAACCTGTAAATGCTCACCTTTGCACTCAGGGCAGTAAACGGGACATGACGTCATCTGTGAATAGGAGCACCATTCCTATATGTTCCTGCACCGTCTCCCTCTCTCCGCATGCTCTCTTGTGGGTGACTAGTGAAGAACCACCATTGCCATCATCACCATCTCCACCACTCTCCCAGAATTTGTGGCGTTTAAGGTGCAATTGTATGACTACCAGACACTGCCTAGAGAAGGCCATGGGATAACCAGGAGTCATGGCACAGATGAATGTGCTCCGAAGTCCCAGCTAGGACTCTGACTGCAAAATACCCTGCCCTTACTCCTTTGTTGGTGCAATTTGTCACTGCAGCTGGTAAGGGTGAGCATGAAGGCTTGAAGCTCCTGGTGGTGCCTGAGCTCCTGCTCCTCATAAGCAGGAGCAAAGATGACCAAAACTGGTTGTCCATGTCCTTGCTGGGTGTGAGATGCACAGAAGCAACCCTTGCTTCCGTGTTCCTCCTGCACTCTTTGGTTACCATAGTTTCTGCTATTCTGAGGGTCATGGCAGCCACATGGGATGCTTCGTGCTCTTAACCTTGCAAACATTTCAGCTCTTTGCACTGCATGATCTCTGGACTCCTCAGCAGACTTGCTTTTGTTTTAGCAGCTCAGGTGCCATGATTGCCCTAAGCAATCAGCAACACCCCCGTTCCATATTGCAAGTTCCACCTTTCCTCTTGGACATCTTACTCACCTCCCACTTGCCCTGATGCCTTTTCTTTTTCAAATGGATGTTCCAGTGCTCAGAATTCACTTCTGCACAGTGTGGTATTGTCAAGGCAAATGGCGTAGAGACTGTCACTTCTGGAGGGCCGCATGTTACCTCTGGACCAAGGAGGACTTCACTGCCTTCTGGCTGCAGGCTTTACATGGAGATGAAGACAGAGACAGAGAGACATTATTACAAAGGAAAACTCAACTTCAAAATATAAAACTTTCTACCTGGAGGTAGCATAGAAGTTCCGTGAACATTTGCTCATTTCCTTTTTAGCTTGTATGATTGTCCAGTGTGAATAACTAAATATTAAAATACTTCTACCACTATTGCAAAGCTGTATCTGTTTGGAGACATTTACATATGCAGGGAGAGTTTAAATAAGGAAAATGAAGTGTGTACTCCTTTGCAAATTAGAGAGGGAGATCCTCTCTAACAATAAACAAAAGGCTCATATTTCTGAAAACATCATACTCATCTTGGTATTTATGTCGCCATCTGCACAGCAAGGAAGTAATGGAAATGTCAGGAAAACCCCAAGATTTCCACAAGTACAAAACAAACATTGCGTGTTGTTGTTATTGTTTTTTGTTCTTGTTTTGTTTTTTTGTCCTCTGTAAGCCATCCAGAAACTTTTTGTAATGGGACAGCATAGAAAAACTTTAAATAAAATCAATCAATCAATCAATCAATCTGGGATGGGGCTTAAAACACTCTGATGAGGATTGAGCATAGAAGGCTGTCTGACTTTTGTAGGAAGTCAGAGTCAAACTAAAGAGAAAACAGGGCGAATAGGATATTGTTCAAGAGGAGATGGCTGACTGGAACAAGACCTTTCCTCACTCCAACTGCAAAATGTTACCACGTGGACCACCCCTGTTCAGCATTCCAGCCAACCAGGCCCCTTTTGGAGATACTCCATTCCACCCCATCCATTTTCTTTTTCACAATTGTTTTCTTATCTCACACTTCAACTGCTATGTTCAGATTCTTGTTTTAGCATTAATGGAAGCAAAGACTAGATTTAGGTGTCAGAATTGCTGTGGCATTTTTCTTCACTTTATCGGAGTGTTAATAGCAACATTTTGTAGCTGTAAAGGAACAAAATAATTATGACTCCAGTGATGCATCTTCACATGAATCATTTGATTCCATGGTGGTTTTCTCGCTTGGAAAATAGTGCTGATCTGTTGCTGAAGAAACATAATAGGTAATATAGATAAAGTTGATATTAAGGTATGAAGCATAAGATAACAGTCTTTCAGGTCTAAATTTAGCATCACTCCACATGAACCCTTCCCCTCGCCCCCTTGCATGCTGTTTCACGTATTGAACACAAACCAGGAAAAACACCCTCAACCTTGCAGAAAAAAAAGGATTTTTAAAATGTATTCTGTAATACTGTGTTCAGAATTGGCTTGTATATATTTGCAGCCTTGTTTTGGCTGGAGGCTGATTTGGTTTAGATTTGTAAAGAAACCCCTCTTGCAGACCTTGAAGTATGAAGACCATTTGTGTCCCTTTGGAGGTGGGAGGGAGAGTTAGCTGTACCTGCCCGGAGCAGCTTTTGGCACTAGTCCAGATGCTGCAAGCTAAGTGAACGGGGCAAGGGAACAAAAGAGGAAGTTTCAGATGCAATAGGGGAAACCTGTCCATTCCACTTTCTCATTTTTCCAATTTCAGATTTGGATCATCCTGCATTTTGATATTTTCTTGTGTGTTTTTTCCCCTAGTGTATGGATTGTGTAGGTAATTTCACCTAATTTATACACTCCCTGAAAGCAAAATTCTTTTTATAAGACATTCTTAACATTGTTTTCACTAATTTACACAAGTTTAATGTGACCACTGCAAAGCCTGAGAAGCGCACCTTTCAAAGGATAGCAAAGCCCTGGTTGGGCAGTATGAAACTAGCTAACTAGCAGGTGAGCTAGCATGAAAATGCAAACAGAACATTTTTTCCTTTCATATATGAAAATGTATGAGATAGGTGAAAGGTAGGGAGCTTGGGACTGTTTGATACTAGCTCCCAAAAGCTCCAACCAGTGTGGCTATGAATAGGGATAATGTGCATTTACCAACAACATTTAAAAGGTGGCAGGCTACCAAGCCATGGAATAGGTAACACCAATAGGTAACACTAACTTCTCATAGTGATTCCAAAGCTGAACACCAGAAATGTCTTGATCAGTGTGACTAATGATTTAATAAATCTCTGGGAAAAAACCAAAACCAAACCAAAAACCAAAAATACCACTATGGTTAAAATTGACCAGGACCAAAGGATGACACACAAGAAACATGGTGTTTCTTGCAGGCAGCCGGGCTTTTCAGTCTTCCTCTCTCCATAACAGTCTCTTCTCCATGGAAAAAGTAAGAAAGCCTTCCCTAGGCAGCTATCCAAAGAAGCAGCTGCAAATACCCAAGGGTCTGCAGAAGAAGGAGTAAACAGCAGAACTCCTTTGGAGGAGCTTTAGCCCCGGCTCCACTATTTTACAAATGAAAATGCACACACACTTGTAATACCTCATAACAAAGAAGGGCACCACTTTCCCTTTGCGACCTTCAACTCTGTGGAGGCTGCTAAAAAAGTATCCTCCGCTGACGCTTTACCTGCTTCAGTGGCATACATTTTAACTTCCCATGGTGCTCCAATGTATTATTATTATTATTATTATTATTATTATTAACATTTCTATGCCGCCCCTTGCCGAAACCTCGGGGCGGCTTACAACACATAAAATACATTGAAATACAATAGAACATAATAAATTACCATTAAATACAAAAATACAAAAAATACACTGAGTTACAAATATAAAATTAAAATTATCAGTATAAAATAAGTAAATAAAAATATAGGAGGAGAAAAGAGAAGGAAGAAGAAGTTGCCCTGGCCAGATCATATGTTTTAACAATTGAAATGATGTTTAAATAATAAGGGGCCCCGCGGGGCTTTGGGGGAGCGTTTCTGCCCCTGCTGGGACGCTCCACGGATCGGGCCAGGGCCCTCTGCCAGCACGGCGGGCCTCTGCCCCGCAGCTGCGGCCCTTCCGCTACAACCAGAGCAAGTTCCTAGACCGTATGGCTCCGAGCAAAGAGCTGAATCGGCGAAGAGTCCCGGAAGCGGCCTTCTCCCCAGTCGGGTCCTTGCTCGCGCCCGCCGGGGCTTCTGCACCGCTCGCCGGGGAGGCGGGCACGGAAGCGGGGCCTTCCGCGGCATCCACCGGGCGCAGAACTGCGGCGCGCCTCTGGGCTCCGTCCAGACGGGCCGGACTACACCCCCCATCGACCCCGGACCCGCGGCGCGCCTCACCTCCTCGCCGCGGGCCTCCCGCGCCCTCCTCCACGCCGACCGCACGCCCTCCGCCCGGGGCGCCGCGTCCGCGTCACTCCAGGGCATTGTGGGTAATTTAAATTTAAAGGTGCTAGGAACGGACGTTTGTTAGGGCCCAATGAAGTCATAAGCTGCCAGGGACTCTGGCACCCCTTTCCCAGTAATACAAATTCCTGAAGACTGTTCTTTGTCTCTCTAATGCCATTTCAATTTTAATTTGCTCTGCAACAGCCTGAGTTGCAGTATGATGCAAACAATACGATGTTTGTGCTTTTCTTAAAGACGTGCCAGAAATAAAATAAGAAACATGCAAATGTAATGTAATAATACTAATTGCCCCACCACCTCTTATCAACAGTTCAAGTCTCACTAGGACAAAGTCTCACTAGGACAAACAGCACACCAATATTTTTATTTTGTACTGATAATTTTAATTTTATATTTGTAAATCAATGTATTTTTTGTATTTATGTATTTAATGGTAATTTATTATGTACTATTGTATTTCAATGTATTTTATCATGTTGTAAGCCGCCCCGAGGTTTCGGCAAGGGGCGGCATAGAAATGTTATAATAATAATATAATAATATAATAATAATAATAATAGTGTGGCACTTTACAGTGGGTGTGGCTGGATTTCCATGCATATGCATTAAAGAAAAAGGTGTATCCATTACTACATCTGGCTCTGATATGAGCTGAGATGGACCTTGAGAAGCAGGATGGGAAATCTAGCAGCTCACAGGAACAATGCATTCCATCAAGCATCTCCTTATAGAACAACAGGGACAGAATTGGGGCAAGAAATAAGCAGGAGCGGCTGTTAGAAAGCAAGGCATTTCCTGGACAAAATTGGGGCCATTGGTACCTATGCTTTAGGAATGCATTCTGGGTTGTTGTGGTGATATTCTGCTCTCAAGATGTAAAAATAATAATTTTGACTGGCATAATTTGAAACTAATGGATTTACCCTGCAATTTCAAATGCTTCCAGAACCTTTTGGACTTCTGTGGAATGAACAGATGTTCAAATGTTTGAAGGACAGGCGTGTAACATGAGCTGCAAAGGCAAAAAAAAATATGCTTTTTTCATTTGCAATGACAATATTCTACATGGTTCCCAGGACTGCCCATATGTTGTCGCTAATATTAATGATCAGTGGATCTGCCAGATCCATTTCCACAGAACACCCTTACACTTCCACATTTCCCCCTTCCAAATCTTTTCTTCTGTGAAGTTTCCATTAAAATGTATCCCCCCCATCTCCCCCTGCCCCTTCCCCCAACAATAAATATTGATTTTTGGCATGAGGCGACCGGATACATTTTTCCAGCAACAATATATTTTCCGCAATTATGCAAATAATTGGCAATTAACATCCAGAAGTTTCACAAAAGACCTGCTCCTGGTATAGATGAAATCTACTCAGACTGCTTTGTCAAGGTGGCTCAGCACAGCTGCCTGCATTTCTAGCCTTCTAGGGAGCCTGGAATGGGGAGCACTGGGGGAAGTGCTGCCCATCAGCAATTACTGCGACCCAGCATTATCTTCTTTGTGCTCCCCAATCCCTGTGATTATTTCAGTGGTTGCGGGGAGGCCCTGCTTCCTGGCCTTGACGTATCTTTGTTCATGGGGACGTTGAATATGGAAGTGTTCCATTCTTCCCTCTATCAGCATCTGAGATCGTACATCTATTTTTCCCACTGATTATTGGTTTCTTATATTTGTTTTATTCTTCTCCTTGGGATAACACATGCAGATATTTTTCACATTTTCTTATTAATGGCAGTGATAAATAAAAGATACACTGCCTGTACATTACCAAATACATGAATTAGACTACAAGCAATACAAAATGCACGCTGGATTCCATCCAGCAGCCATGGAAATTGAGAGAGCTACCTTCTACTAAATCAGAATGTGTGTGTGTGTTTCAAAATATTTCCAAGCAGGGCTGTTTTCCCTGGCATGATGAGTAAAACCCACTTGTTATTTAACTGAAGGTTTGCATCCTGATCCTTCCTATCTCATTCACATCAGGCTTACAAAATTCAAAGCTCACCTCCTGGGTCAAAAAATACACGGACAGCAAGTAAATAGAAAAGTTGTGTGTGTATATGTGCTGTGTATGTGTTAGGGAGGGTGTGTGTGCATGTTAGGCAATCACATGCCATAGTGAGAACAAAATATAGGTTAAGCTTTAAAAGCCATTGCATTAGTTCCTCCCAAGGACTATGATTCCAGCAGGTAAGTCGAGCCTTTAAGGATGATTCCCAACTGAAAATAATCTGGCTTTTCATGCACTGAGATGCAAAAACAGAAAAGCAAAAAGAAGAAACTTCCAAACCCACAAAATAACACAATAACTATGGTATAAATCAGTTCCTTAATCGGTCCCACTTCCCCTTGCTGTAGGGTTTCTGAGGCAGCTTTTTACAAGGGTCAGGTTTGTTACAAGAATGTATGAGCCGAGAATTGCCGTGTTGTTAAAAGATCTGTTTATCCACAAATGTGCATGCAAAGCACGGAGAAACAAGCATAGATTGAGATAACCAGTGTCCAGTTCCTTAAAGCAAACACCACACTGTTGGAACTACAGAAGTTTCCTTCCTGTTAGACAGTCGCTATTTTATTTCCTTTACTGGCAACTTTCCTGCTTCTAAATGGTATCTACACCCAAACAGGTGAGCTAAGCCCAATAACAAGCAACTACCAGTGATACTTGTCATTTTTGCCTAAGATTTCAACAAAGACCTACTTGAAATAGCATTTCTATACTTGAAAGGCTTAATGCAACATCTAAGGAAGTATGAGGATTTTATTGTTGCTAGTATACTCAACAAGATATTGGACACGGGATGCATTGCCAGATAGCTGACTAGGACTGGTAGATGAGAATCTGTCACACTGGTCTTATTTCAGTTACCATGGCTACAATTTGAAGTCCAGGCCTGATTTAAGGTGCTGATGCTGACATATAAAGCCCTTTAAGGGCCTGGATATCTAAAGGGACATCACCTTCCACATGAGCCTGCCTGGACCTTAAGATTACCTGCGGAGGTCCTTCTCTGAGAGCCCTTCTTGAAAGAGCTCTCAGAGAAGCTTGAAAGGGCTTTTCTGCTTTTGCACCCTGATTGTGGGACCTACTTCCTAGAGAGGTTCTGGGATGCTGTAGCTCCAATGCTGCATTCATTCCAACCCCTTTTTATTTTCCAAGTTTTTATATTGTTGATACTATTTTGAACCATTAAGTACTGGCACTGTGGAGTTTTAATTATTGTAACTATCCTCTTGCTTTAACTTTGTAAACCATCATAAGATTGCTGGAATAAATCACAACATAGAAAAGCTTTTAAACATAGTATAGTATAGCACAGCACAGCACAGCATAGAAATGAACCAAACCAAACCAAAGCGAAGTGAAACGAGACAAAACAGTCTTTCCAGTAGCCACAAGACATTTTCTGGCAACAGAGCAGTTCACCAGTTGTGTGTGTGTGCTCATGGGCAACTGGTGATAGCCTCAGTGCAGTATATTAAACATATTTTAAGAGATGTCTTATAAAACACCACGCTGAACTTTGCAGGTGCATAACTGTGGGGTCACAGACAAACCTATGTGACTTTCAATAGTAGTGGGGATCAGGATGCATAGATCTCTTCTTCATTCCAAAACCTGCCTCTTGTTGGAACAAAGATAAATTCTGCTCATCACACAGGAGTGCCTCAACCTGATAGTTTTTTTACCCCATATAGCACCACAGGGCTCTGATTCCGATTGGGAGCTGGGGGCTCCAGGAAGCAAGGTTTAAACCTGAAATTAAATCCTTTGCTCTCAGTTTAACCCTTTCCTCCTAGAAATGCTGGTTCTGATTTGAATTGAAGCCACATACTGTTACACTGGAACAAAAGACAAATATCAGGTTCTGCAACACCTACACAAGTACAAGAAACTGTTGTTTGGTCCCAACAGCTGTCATTCCTAATGCACACAAAAGGGTGAAGTTGTCCTTTTCAAATATAGCAGGAAGAAGTTCACACGCCATGAAATTCAGGCTCAGCTTGTAATTAGTTCACTGGAACTCTGAGAGATTCATGTCACTGCAGCTGTACTTTTTATACCCACTCCCCTGATGTTGGCAACAGAGGTGGCTTCCTGTGGGATTCCACTGTTGTATTGCTCTAACAGTCAGGAGGTATAGTTGTTTGGCACCTATGCCCTTCGCATGGTCCTCATGGGCCTAGAAACCGTGCGGCTGAGGCAATTTGCACAGGAACTAGGGATGAATGTGAATCCATTTGTAAAACTGGCTGAACATCAGAATGTGCCTTATTTGCACCTAAAACAGAAGCATATTTTAAGGGTAAAGTTTGCATATTCCCAAGCTTGTAGTCACATTCTCAAAATGCATTTGCGCAAGTTTGTTCATTTTAGTTTGTTCTATTTCATATTCTTTTAAGTGTAATTGTTTATGTTAGGAAAATAGAAATGTTCAAAAAAATGCATTTGTTAGACAAGAACCCTTGTCTGCCTTGCTTTCTTGAGGCTTTACCTCACTGTGGTTGATCGGGTAGCAAATTTTCTTTGCTACCTTAGTGCAACCTGATGCATGGGTGCCCATGCCATCTCAGCGGAGCCAAATGCTTATCCCAAATTACTTTCTGTTGACTTGATTTGTTGGTCGGGGTTCCATATGTTTTCTAATGGTCCCTGAAATGGGAATGAAAGGTACAGCTGCAGCAGCAGGGATCTCAAAGGGCTCTGTGTTCATTTCATTCTTTGGAGGCAGTGTTGCCTGCCATCATCCTGGTAGAAATTTACCATCCGTGTGCTGTGACCAATGGAAGATTCTTCTGGAAAGAGCTCTTTCATTGCTTTCAGAGAAGCATCTCCCTCCAGTGAACATAATGTATGAATATATGGCAATTGAGGGAATTATCTAATGCCAAATGAACTGAAATCAGCTAATTAGATGAACTCTCACACACTGCAAACAGCAAGAGTATTCTAATAACCGGCATGGCATGAGGACTGTAAGGTAGCTCAGACACTGTTTATTAAGGGAGGCAGGGAAGGAAAACATTGTATAGTAGCAGGTATTTAACATTCCCTGGAGTGCAGAGTAAACAAAGCACCAACCAGATCTAATCCTTTTGACTCCATCAAAATCAGAAGCTTGTTTTGTTTCTTGAGAAATGGAGGGAGGCAGGAGAGAAAACAGACTTTCCCTTCATTCTAATTTCATGGCATTTAGCACTCTTAGAAATTATGAGTGCATGAACATATAGGGGGTGTTTTATCACAATAAAGAACTGTAGAAGGCACCATGGCCTAATTATTCCTGCAAAATGGAATTATCAATATTAGAATTTTTTTCCCCTTTACCTTATCAGAGGATGGTTTGCTGAATTGAGAATATTTGTTTTCCTACTTAACACACACACACACATGCACACAAATGTGAATGAAAAAGATGTTTACATTAATCCTTTCCTCACAGGAAGAACTGAAGAAAATATTATAAATTATTTGGTCAAAGGAAGCATTTGTAAAACAACATGAGGTTCAGCTTTCCTCAGCCAATCATAATGGGTTCAGAAATTTTCATATATTAATTCACCAAGCTTACACTTTTAAATACATTGGGTAGCATCCAATTGGCAGTCTGAATAGAATAGAATAGAAAAGATGAAATGAAAGAGAGTCACCAAAGTCCCAATCATTTCAATGGGCCTAATGCAAGAAGGACAGCCAGCGGGCACTGCCATATTTTTAACATTAAGTCAATACAGATTATAATCTATTAAGCATGTGCAGGAAACTCAACAGGTTTTGTGAATGAGTGAGAACTCAGGCTGATGAGCACTGTAGAAATGTAATCAATAAATATAAATTTTGTTCCTCTTGTAAATTCTCACATTCACCGTCAACACCACTGTGTCAATCCCCAGGGTTCTGGTCTTAGAAAGTGTCAAATATAAGATACAGCTTATTGACTAAATTGTTTCAATATGGATGCAGCAACAAAATGCCAGCAAGCAAAAGAACCCTTGTATTGCTACTATCTTGTCTGCACTGGTCCCCTGTATAAGGCAGGGAATTCTCCATGGACCTCCAAAATTACCTGGGCAAACAACACATCAATCCATCTCTCTTACCCAAGAACAAGACTATGCCACTTGCCATGAGTTTTTAAAGAACTTGACTGCTTCAGTGCACACAAGTTCCAGCCCTCCTTCAGGGAAATGGGAAGGACATTTTTAGTAAGGCAAACAGTCTCATTTTCACAGCACAAATATTCCTTATCTACAGGATGTTTTAGGAAGAAGCTTCAGGGCAGTTATTTCTGGTACTCTTCATGACAAGCTGAAGGCCATGATGCCTTGGCAGTGCTCCAAAACACTCTGCTGGCTTTTGGACACCGGGGAAGTGAGTTGCACTTCCTGTTGGGCTTTCCTTGTCATTCCTCTATTGGAGCCCAGGGCTGCTCTATGGGGAATACTGTCCATGGATCTCCCATGGGTCTAAAAGTTAAAAACAATGGAATGGGGCACGGAAAGGGGTTCTGCCCTGAATAAGGCTGTGCCATTAAGGCAGACATTAATCTTTCCCTCTTGAACCATTTCATGATCTGAAATGTGCGCACACACCTGCATGCACACTTCAGAAAAACACAAAATGTACACATGTACCAGAAAAACATATAGCCTATTTACCCCATTGAGAAAAATGAGCTTTTGCTGTGAAGAAAAAAAGCAGCTTCTGGAAAGGACGGGCTAGCAGCAATGCTCTTTCAACCTTTCTCCAAATTATTAATCATTACAATTTTTGGAAAGGACAATCAAGAAATACTTGAAAGTGCTTGAGACTGATTTAGACACATTGTGATGGAGAAATGCATTTTCTTCATCGTCATCATAATCTCTTTCTTAAACCACTTAAAGGTAGTTTACATCTTATGTATTGCATTTCCATACTTCCCACAAACTCCCTGAGGGACTTGTAAAACCATAAAATACAGCATGATCAGGCATATAATAACACTTTGAAAATTTAAAACTACAGTGTGACACCAAAGTAAAAGCCAGCAGCAATGTAAAGGTTTGAAAATACAGTGACAGAAAGGCTAATGGGAAAAAATGGAGTGGGGAAGGGAAGACTAAGACTATGTATAGATATTTAAAAGAATTCCATATTTTCTAGCCAGCAATGGTGGCTGGGAAATTCTGGGACATGTAGGACCTTTTTCTATCTCAACATGTACTTTAAAATCCAGAAGAAAATGCCTTCTGTACCTGGCATCAGAAAGACCATGCTGTAGTTGATGGACAAGCCTCCTCAGGGAGGTTGCTCCATTTGGAGTTCCATGGCAGAAAAGCCTTCTCTTTAGTAGCCTGTTGACTCATTACATTTACTGGGGTACACAGAGAAAGGTCACTGAAGATGCTCTTAAGGTCTAAGCAGATATAGCAGAGCAGAGATGATTCTTCAAGTGACCTAACCTGAAGCTATCTAGAGCTTTGGGATTCAAGGTGGTTGTTTTCTCTGAAATCAGATGCCTTCCTCTCCCAAGTCCATATCTCCCTGTTTGCAAATAGAAGGCTCCTTCACACACACACACACTCCCTGAAAACACATATAAATTAAAAAATGCAAATATATGCATTTTTCCATCGGTGCCAAAGCTTTTCAGTATCTACACCTGCTCTTGCTAAATAAACTGGTCAATGCCAGTTAAGATTCATGATGCTTGACTTGTAAATGTCAGTTTCCATACCTGGGAACAATCATAGCCCTGGAGTAGAAAGGGCTGGGCCTGTCACGGGGCAGAGCAAGAGCGCTTTCTCAGGAACCAAATACTGGAAGTAGGAAAGAAATAAGGTGTTGAAGGGCAGTGT
The DNA here is from genome assembly GCF_004798865.1 of Varanus komodoensis. NCBI lineage: Eukaryota > Metazoa > Chordata > Lepidosauria > Squamata > Varanidae > Varanus > Varanus komodoensis. Next base: position 8,454,301 of record NW_025335762.1, read on the forward strand.
TCTTTCAGCCACTGCACCCCTTTCAGACAACTTGCTGCCTTGTCATTTGGTGGAAAACCCTTTCCTATTGCTAAAATTGGATGATGACTCTACTGCCAATCTGCTTGCGTTCTGCATATGGAATGATAGAGAAGCTTGCTCCCAGAAACAAGACATGGGGCAGACCTGATGGAAGGGCATGTGACTTTCAAGCAGAAAGTCCCAGCTGAAATCCTTGTTTCCATTTGTTTACTTAATCCAGTGCCTTTCTTTACTCTTTAGCCACAAAGTCTCTGGCAGCAGCTTTCATGTCACCTGCAGGCTACATGTAGGCCCAACCCTCACCCTAAGTTAAACAGATGAAGCAGCAGGTGACAGGGAAGGCGCCTGCTTGAGACCTTCAACAGCTGGTGTCAAGTAAAGAGACCAGACCTGGCTAGATGGGAAAACAGATTTAATATGAGGCACAAGCACATGGAACTGAATTTAATGAGCTTGCAGCGTGAGTCTATGCATGCTGCTAAAAGGCATACCCCACTGTGTCCATGCAAATTTAGTCCCAGGTAAGGATGTGTGAATCAGCAAGTCCCAGCCTCAATAAAATGCTGTGAACTCCCAAAGCATAATCCACCTCTGAATCAGATTTACATGAAAATTCGTGACTATTTCTGTGTGCCTTTTTTCCAACTGTCTGTATCAAGAGCACACATTTTAAAGTATCGCCTTTTTTCTCCCTTAAAGTGATCAAAGTGCATTTGTGCAGAGTTTCCAAATCTATCCATTTCTTTTTCAACAGCATGTATGTCATCAAATGCAGTTTGATGCAGGGTAGGCATCTGTAGAGCATGCTGCAAACTCAGAACGTGTGGACTCTGACTGCAGATCGCATTCCTTCCAGGAGGTGAGAGCTCAGTAAATCCTGGTCAAAATCACACAATTCCCCACGCACCCTTACTTCTATGTAACAGTGCATAGAATCACTGCCATGGCATCTCCTGCGGCAGAACTATGCATTTCAGAAGAATCCATCTTCCCTTTTCGGAGACAGGCAGCAAAACATTGAAGAGATTTGTATAAAGGAAGTCTAATTGCAGGTCAACACACATTGGTGCTAACTATGGACATCAAACCTTTCCAGATACACTGTCGCTGTGTATCTGAAATATGCACACGCACACACACACACACACACTCCTCTTTGCTTGGCATAGCAATCCGTTGCTGTTGTTTCTTCTTTTGCTTCCATTCCTCCGCTGCAGTATTTAATTGCAGCGGTGCACACACTGGCTTCTCACACACCGCCTCCAATTTTAACAAGGTCTATATTATAGATTCAGGCAGGGACAATCACCTTGCCGCCCTACATTTCATAGAATTAGATGCTGGTCTGAATGCAAGGCTGACAAAATGCCACTGTAACGAGTCACGGACCGTATTGATACATGGAAATTGTATCTTAGTGGAACAGACACGAAAACACTGAGGTGAGCCACATGACATGTAATTAAAAGGAAGGCAGGCACGAGGAAGAATGGTGCCTGTGACACTTGAACTCGGGTTGCAGATTACCTTCCATTTTATAGCACCACTGAAGAGGCACTCAGGACATTATGTTTAAAGGGGTTGACTCAGGAGATAGCAATTTCACACTGGGTTCTCAGCAAGGAGCAACACAACATTATCCAGAGGATGATAAAGGGCAAACTTCAGCAGGCCCCTGGAAAAGAGCTTGCTCTTCCTCTTTGGCTACCAAAAGCCCCAGATCTGGCGAAAGGGGAACCGGAAAACTGTACTGGTAACCTCACTATTTGCCCCTAAAGTCAAGTCACATTTTTAAGCTCAGTGCCATACACACACACACACACACACACAAGGTGAGGATGTAAATGTAGGTTAACTGTCCTATCTAAGAAATGTCAAGCAACATAGGATTTTATGCAGGAGACAGCAAGCAAGCAAAGGCCTAAAGAACACCTGAGCTGCTGCTAGAATTTCACCAAATGAATGAAAAGCACACTGTCTCAACCAGCCTGTATAACATACATCAGTAGTTTTCACCCAAAAATGAAAGAAATGCATGAAATGCCAAGCTGCAGTAAAAAGATGTTTCGTTTTCAACCGTTTTTAACTTGCTGTACTTGCGGCGATTTGTAGCAGAGCAGCCTGAAATTTTTCACAGCTGCAGACCTAATCATGTGGAACATGGATGCCATGTTTCAGATGATTAGCTCAACAGGTATCATTTTTATAAGCGGTAGGACTGTGCACCACACAATGGATGGACTTTTTTCCCAGTTCGCCTTAACGAAAGGGACACTTCTGCGCCCCTTTCATGCAACACAATACAAAAGAGGAGCAGTGTGAACATGGGAAGTCCAAGTACATTAATACTACCAAGAAAACAGAAATGAAACCAATCATAACAGTATGGTCATAACACCTTCTGGCCAAAGGCCTGTCTAACTAAAAATGTCTTTGTCAGCCTGTGGAAAGCAGTGAGCCATTGTGTGGCAATGAGTTCCAGAGTGTGGGAGGCCCCACCAGATAATCCCATTAATCTTGCTTCAGGTATCAGGGTTAGACATACTGGTCTGTCCTGAAGATCTTGACATTACTGTTTGCATAATAAAGCATAGAAGAAGATATCCAGTAAATATGTATCATGTGGCCATTTGGGCTGGAACAAACAGAAGCATGTTAAGACGTTCAAGCTAATGATGGCTAGGCTATGGTACCCTGCTTAGTCATTTCCAAATGATCTAGATACTTTACAAACATTAGGAGAGTGAAATGGAAGAGATAACAATTAAATCACTATAAAGCATCCTTGAATCAGCAATGCTAGCAAATAGCTAGGAAAAAAGTCTTAATTTAGGCTGCAAGGCTTTACCACTTACCTGGGAATAAACCTTACTTAACACAGCAGGAGTATCTCATGAGTAAACATGCCTAAGTTGGCACTGTAAATTACATTAAAACCCCATGGCACTACATAGGAGCATGTGGCATTTTGAAAAATAGGAATTCAGTGTTTTCCAAACCAGAGTTATAGACTGATGTGCCATTTTGGGCTCCCTGGGTATAACCCAAGTCCCAGTGAACTCTGTTCTGTTTATTCTCAGGTTATTCTCAGACACACTGACCTCAGTACAACTCCTTTGCTGCTGGAGGGGGAACTGAATCTTCCCTTCTCAGACCATAATCCAGTCTGGCTCCTTCCATATATGCCTTTCTATGATTACGGCCATAAGATGACCATTGAAGGCCCTGCTGTACAAGCCACCACATAGACAGGTTTGGTTGGAGGGTACCTGAGAGGATGCCTTTTTGCTAGCATTCCTCCAAGTCTGGATATTCCTTTCAAAGGAAGGAAGAGCACCTCCTTCTCTCCTTTGCTATAGGTAGGCAATAAAAAGACTTTTCAGTTCCACTTTAGCTTTCAACACTAATATTTTATATCACCATTCAGTTTTAACTTGAATTCCACGGTTACACTTTATTGTATACTATGCTTTTGCACCTGTGTTTCCTGATTTGGGGTGGGGGGCTGGGGGAGGTGGAGGGAATTATACAGTATGCTGTTGACAATATCCAGTGCAACATCACCACTGATGTAAATTACGTTACACTAGCATAAATGACAACACAATAACTTTTGCTGACATGACTGGATTCACTGGAAAGCCATTCCCAGCAAGTCCTATTGGCTAGTAAGCGTGTTGTGCTAGAATGGAAATGTATAAAAAAATAGTTTTAGTCCATTTCTGGTCACAACTGTTTTGTACCTTGCAAGATTAAACATGGACTTGAATGCAATCTGTGGACGAAGCCTGCAAATTTCCAAGCTTGCAATGTGATTTAAGAAACTACAAAAACAGTTTACAACAATGTGTACACATTTGGAAAATATTCTTGAAAAGTAAAAACACCTTCTCTGAAAATTGCACCAACTATGCTTGAATCAAAGGCAGGCTGTTGCAAAGACAACTGCAACTGATGAGCACAGCCGGGAAGGAAGGAAAGGCATGCTTGCGAAAGATGAAACCAAAGTTCATACTCTGTTATGGACTCAAGTCAAAGTTTGAGGTGGCCTATAGAGAACTTTAGCAAGCCCAAGTTTTACTGATTCACACATTCAAATGTCATGTGATAGTCTGATGTTAGTGTGCCATCGTTTACATTCGTGGTAGTGTCACACTGGTCAGCACTGTTTGTTTCCTCTTCCTCTTCCTATTCCATCATCATCATCATCAAAACATAGAAACACAACGAATGAAAAGGGACCTCCTGGGCCAACTAGTCTGACCGTCAGCTCCAGCTGGACCCTCTCATGACACGCCTACCATGTGCTTGTCCAGCCTATCCTTGAATACCCTCACCGATGGGGCTTCAATCACCTCTCATGCTAGCCCATTCCATACTCTAAGGTTCGTAACCGTTAGGAAGTACTTCCTGGAATCCACCTTGAATCTTGGTTCCCTGAGCTCACCATCATCATCATCATCCACCCCTGATGCCTAGCAGATAGAGGGGAAAATTCTGAATCAAATGACTGATTCACAGAGACAGACAAAAAGAGAGGTAGATGAAGCTGCCTGCATCTTTGATCCTATTGTAGTACTGCTGCGAACATTAAGGTGACAATTAATACTAAGCACTCTAATAATTAAAAGGTGTTATAGAAATGTATCACAGTTTGCATGACTCAATTTTCACTTATTACCCAATTTTGAGCAACACCAATGACGTGAACAATGCCTGTACATGGAGATCGACTTTGCTTCCAAAGCTTGTTTCAATTCTCCTTTGACTTGGCATCCACTCCCCGCTCCCCCTGGATAAATCATCTTAACAGGGCATACTCTTTCTTCCAGAATATCTGACAATAGAAGAACTGACATCCAGGAAGTGTAATTAGAGCACATTAAATGGCTTTATAGCACGCACTTGTTTTGGTGCATCACCCCTTTCTTTTCACCCATGCAAGGTCCCCGCCATGTCCAGCTATTACGAAATATGCACATTTCTTCTCTCTCTCTCCTCTGTTTCAAAATAATATTTTGTTTTTCTCATCACTTGTGTCTTGTGACCTATTGAGATATCTTATTTGGTTAAAAGTTTATTTGGTTGAAAAATAATTCAACGGAGTGTGAGAAGAGCAGTGTTTGAACCTTAATAAACAAATTGTTATCAATGATGCTTAAATCATGAAGGGCAGACCAAGCGCTAAGTTTAAATTGGTTTTACTTCTATCTTCACTGTCAGAATGTGGTGTCCAATTGTATAGTTCTTGGAAGAAGATGCCTATGACCTTCACACATAATCACCATGAATTCATGCTAGCAGTGACAAAAGCTTGCTCCAAAAATCTTCTGTTAAGATTCTAGTACAAAAATATTCACCATTAGGAAGAAAGACAGAAAACAGCCTTTTACTGAATCAGACCACTGGTCCATCTAGACCTTGATGTGGTTGACACTGAGAGCAGTTGCTCTATGGGAAGTCAGGCAGCTGTTTCTCCAGCTCTAGCAATTAAATGTGGAGCATGCTGCATTCCTTTTGGTACTGTCCGTGAGGTTTTCATGGCAAAGATACTGGAGTGGGTTGCCATTTCCTTCTCCAGTATACAGTCAGTAAAAACTAGACCAGCAGATGACTGTGGCTCAGATCATGAGCTTCTGGTTGCAAAATTTAGGCTTAAGTTGAAGAAAGTAGGGAAAAGCACTAGGCCACTCGGGTATGACCTAAATCATATCCCTGATGAATATACAGTAGAGGTGACAAATAGATTTAAGGAATTAGATCTGATAGACAGAGTGCCTGAAGGAAATGAAGGCCGAATACCAAAGCATTAAGGCTGTGAATATGGCATTAGAGGTCTAAGTGCTTTTTTTCCATGTTTCCCATAGCACTGGTCCTATTGTTTAATACCACAACAAGTATCGGCCATTGTTGAGGTGCTTCGCTGGAAGTGCTCACAGCAGGGCAGTATTTCTGTCTCCCCTTTCTAAACAGGGCATCCTCACAATAATTTTCTGTCATCCTTTAGGATATTACAGGCAGCATTTTAGCACACATGCCCTCTCTCTCTCTCTGTCTCTCTTTCTGCATGTGTGTGTGTGTCTTCTTTTGTATGCACTTGATCATTCACTCACGTAAAGGCTCCTCCCGTGGTTCTGCACACATAAGGCAAATATGAGAGATTATCCATGGGTTAGAGAATTTTGCTACGTATTACTCGGGACACTGGGTGTGGGTTTGAAGGATGTATGCCTTTTGGAAACATGCAAGCTTTCTTTCAGAAAGTAAAGAGGGGTATGTATGTGTGCAATAAGACCATGAGATACATTTCATTATTCTATGGTTGCTAGTACCTGTGGATGCATTTCACTGGACAAAAGAGAAAAAAAAATCCCATTCCCAGCTCTTCCATTGCAACCTGCATGTTTTTTTCTGAGACCGTAACTTTGTTCCGTCATGTCAGTTGGAGAGACATTTCCCTGGGTTGGGGGCTATCATGTGCAGTCAAACTTTAGAGTCCCCCAATTTTCCATCACAATGTTAACATCAAAATAGGAAGCTTCTCAAAACCACTCTGGTTTTATGCTAAAAGTGCTGCCACCAATCCTGGTAGTCTAATAGATCAGGATCACACAGTTCCGGGATAGACACAGCCCAGAAATGAAAGAAGCTGGATTAATAGCTAGAAAATAAGGTATGAAATAGAATAATATTGCAATGTGTGAGCTGCATTCAGACTGATTTGGGATTGGCTTGATATTTATGGACTGCCCAGCAGATGTTGAGACTCATTCTCCCTTTGTATGCACGGTTTCAAAAATATAATTTTATCTGTAGGCACTTTCTCAAATGTAGGCATTTTTTATTTTATGTCATTTTCCTTAGCAAACTGCATCACAAATGTTTGAACATTACAGACTTTAGGGTCTAAATGCATTCTGTGTTCAGATTCAAGGAGTATGAATTTGGCACTTTCAAACTGAAAAGAAAATGGATCCAATTTCTCACTGTTCCTACATAAGTAAGCCAGGTTTTTTGAGTGTTGACTGGAATAGGTGCAAACATTTGGAAAGGTCACAGAATCTCATAACAATCAACAAACATTTCATGGGGACTAAGGCAATAACCTTGAAAAAGTGTTCCGTATGCACCTTCTAGTCAGCTATGCATGTGTAGACTCTCACGCATAATTCCAAGGGAAAAGAGAAAACAAAATGCCTGCAAACTTTAATGACACTTGATTGCTAAAATGCTTGAGCATGATGAGGTGGACAAATGTGGATACTGAAATCAATCAGAGATTACAAATGGCTCTGCTATCTCTGCTGGTTGCCATCTTTTGCCAACAGTGGCCAGTGCCAAAGCAGCTGAAACAAAAGACAGAGAAGAGATTTGCAACAGATTCAACTGAATTCAGATTCCTTTGAGTCCAACCCATGGATCCTGCAATGGACTGGCTTTTTCCAAGTCTCACAAACTACAGACATTCCAGAATTGCATACAAAAAGCAACACCCACCAAAAACTTCTGTAGGCCACAGTATGAAAAGTGAAGGAGTTGAAGAGGCATGTAGATTTTTTAAATATTGTTTCACTTTTGGAGAGATTTGCACAAATCCCCATTACCTAATATGCATTAGGTTTAATGCACATTAGCTTGTGTTAATATGAAAATTTGTGCAACGGAACATTGGCACACATGTAAATCAGAGCACTTAGAATGAAATTCTTCAACACAAAGATTCTGCCAAGCCGCAAATGACAGAAGGTTGTCCTACAAACTGAAAGAACAGATTTAACAAAACCTGTATGTTGCTAGGGTGATCTCAGGGTGCTTTTGTTAGCACAGACGGACATTTCCATTCCTGAATTCACAGCCTTGGTTAGTTCTGTAGTGGCTGGCTTTGGGAATATTTGGTTGGCTTGCAACCAGTCTCCTGTTCTGCAGTGAACTGAAGAACAGCTCAAGGCCATTGTGAGAACTCAGTACATCAAAAGAGAACATGAGACATCTCTGACCCGTAGCTACCATTTTCATGCAGCAGACAGTTATTCTGTATGGAGTTCCCTACTGAAGAAGCTAGAGATCACTGTTTTATGGAGATCTATATTTTCGAAGGCAGTGGTAAATGCCTACACTATCTACAATTCTGCCTGTGGGGCAAGAATCTTCTAAGGCAGGTCTGTGATACCAGCAGAGCAGTGGAAAACACCTGACAGATAAAATGGTTAAAAAGGCAACAGCCCAAGTCTAGTACTTACTAAGCAAGGAAATCCTTGGGATGGAGAATTCTATGGAAGAAAGGGATGCTGCCCATTATGGATTGGCCCAGAACACACACACACACACACACACACACACACACACACACACACAGAGAGAGAGAGAGAGAGAGAGAGAGAGAGAGAGAGAGAGAGAGAGAGAGAGAGGTTGCTTTTCTTTCAAAAGTAGAACTTGTATACTTTAAGAGTTAATCTAAGAAGAGTTTTGTGAAGCTCAGCCAACTCAGTCTGTAAATGTTGAACTTCCATTTATTTGTTTGTTTTAGTACCACAGGGACTGCAATCATGAAATATCAGCACACTTTGGAGGCAAACTTAAATTAAATTGTGGATGAGAGATGTTTTGTTTTGGACTGACCTGGTGTTCAGCAGCAGCAGCAGCAGCACCAAGTCTGGAGGAGGAACCAGAAGAGGGGACAGATACCAGCCATCAGTCCCTCCTTCTTCTGTAAAGACATGTTAGATCCCCAATGCCATATCTTCCCTTGCTCATAACCACTCTAATGGGGGCGCCAATCTGATCCCCAGGAACTCCCCAACAATTAAAACCAGCAAGTTAAAACTAATAAAACTTGGATGCTATGTAATAAAAATAGAGCCTGCTTGCAAAAGCCTCAGACCCAAAAACATATAAAAACTGACCAGCCCAACTGCATCTCTTACAGTAAACCAACAGAGACCCCGGTTCAGCCCAGCCCCACCTGGCCCCAAATGGCATACGCACTTCAGTCACTGGCCCAAGGCCACTGGATCTATGCTGCAGCCAGTGAGATGAATGCTCCGGCCCTGCTCCACCCCCAGGGTCCACTCTCACAGGTGTCCAGGGAAGGGAGGAGCACACAGGTGGTCCCAGAAGGTGGAGTAGTGAGGGGAGGGGCCGGCACACAAGTCCAGATCCTTTTGGATCCAGAATACCTGTTGCTCAGTTGTAGTCCCTGCCCACATCCTAGTATCCCCTGTGGATCTGATCAGCAGACTGGTCACCCCCTCCTCCAGGTCTGAATAGGGTGAGTCCCAGGAATAAGCCCTGGGGGACCCTGCTTGTCACCGTCTGCCATCCTGATGATTCCCCTTTAATAGTAACCCCTGCTTTCAGTCCATCAGCCATGCTCTAATTCATCGGACGGCACATTGGTCTATCCTAAAGCTCCTCAATTTCTCAACCAGGAAATCATGTGTCACTTTGTCGAAGGCCTTGCTAAAATTCAGGTAAACCACATCCACTGCATGCCCTCTGTCTAGCCACCTCAAAACCTTGTCATAGAATTCCACAAGTTTCATCTTGCAGGACCTGTTTTTCTGGAAACCATGTTGCATGGCCACCACCCTCCCATCCCTATCTAGGGACTCCAGAGCTTTTCATAGTATGAAAAGAGGCAAAATAGTCATTTGGCATCTATGCCTGTTTCCTGCGAGGGTACACCCGAGTCGACCTTAATTTAAAAACCAATGAGAGCTGCATGAAACGGAAGGTTCTGCTACCCACCTATAACTGAGCAAGCTTGGGGCTAATCTCACCTCTTTAGGGAAGAAATTCCATAATTTGGGTGCTACCACAAAGAAGGCCTCAAACATTTGGTTCTGACACCACTGACTCAGATGTGGATTTCAAGTACATCTTTGCGTGGACACAAGATGACGCTTTCTGGCAGCCATCTTAGCTGGGCAAAATCTATGCCATGTTAACTATAAAATTGATTCTCTATTCCCCTGCACATCAGTAAAGATAACTTTAGCTACATTTTGTACTAAGGGAGTCAAACCACATATCACAGTTGTCTCAAGTCTTTGAAAAGGAAAGACTGTGTGGCATTCTAATTAAAGCTGGTTTTGTTTGATTTTCAGGAAGCAAATCCTGCAGTGTTTCAGGAAGCAAATCTCTCTATGACAATTCTTTTGGTCTGGCTAGCTCTCCCCACATTTAGCCAACAGAAGTAAAGCAGCAGGCAAAGTATGTGCTCCTTCTATTTAATTAACCTGTTTTAATTTGCTTCTACCAAGTTCTTGCAGATGAAACAGCTGGGTTCTTCCTTGTGTTTTTGCCTCTTTTCATTCACATATCTTAATCTTTCATTGAAAATGATCAAAAAGCAACAGCAGCAGATGGGGATGCAATATGAAAGGTCTTGCAATAGAGATGAACTATCAGAGGGGGAAAAAGGCTGGAAAAGGTTTCAGATTATGTTTGGAAAATATCTCCAGGCATCAGAATTCACTGCCATCTCTCCCTCTCCATCTCCATCTCCTTCTCATGCACACATGCACAGTCTTCTTAAAGAAAATGTCAGATAAGTTTAGTCTTCTGAGCTCTTAAATCTAAATATTTCACTTTTGGGGTGTTTGTTCATTTTAAGAAAAATCTTAGCCGTGTTACTTTTGTCTCAGCACCTAGAGAGTTCAGAGATGTATGCAAAAAGCATAAGATGGTCTCAGTGTTTGCATTTTCCATTCTCCTGGGCACAAATTCTTCTTCTGATCTCTGGGACGCACCCAGCAGAACAAAGCTCTGACAGGAAGCAACTGAGAGTCACAATATTCTGTGTCTAAAAGGGTTTATGGATCCAGCACTGATTCGCCCCACAGAGAGCTGCCTTTTGTGATCAAAAAGGAACAAAGAAATATTCCAAGTAGACTTTATCTTCTCAGGTTTTAAAGGCAAATCATGAAGGTGGAATGGAGGGAAGCTTGCAAATATGGTGCCCACTGCTTGGGGTTATTTAAGTGCACCAGACAAATGTATATCCCACTGCACCCTACAAACAGTGACCATGAGGAGCATGAACATAATAAATCCAGTGCCCACACGGAGCTGTAACAAGGACATCTGTGGCAGGTGTCAGACAACAGTGGAAGGGAAGGGGCAACCAGCACACATTGCCGGAAGTACAGAGCCATGTCTCTGAACCAAAGTTCAAACATAGAAAGGCACTCAGAGGAAAATGTATCAAAGGCAGTAAATGGCAGAAGCTAATGCAAAGGCTGGCCAAGTGAGGGGAAAGAACTGGTCCAAGCAATATTAGAATAGAAGTTTGGTTTTAAATAGAAAGCATTTGCACTTTTTCTTTTTGGCCCCTGCCTTACCTGGATTCACCTTGGTTGATGGCAAGATAGATTTCCCAAGATGTTTCTTCAGGAATAGCACCATGAGGGATCAGCAGGCTAACACCTGCAACAAAATAAGTGTTACTCGACAGGATTCCAAATCTCTGCTGAAAGTAGAGAGAATCACAGTTTCAGCAAAGTGTTAGACTGAAGGTACATAATGGCTTCGGTGCAGTGCAACTCATAATGGCTTCAATACGTGCATTTTCTCCATCATCCTCCAAATGATTGTATAACATGGTCCATGTTCCAATTTGTAGGCATTAAGTATACCACAATGCTTGTACTGCAATCACTCATCAAGGACTTAGGTAAGATTAAGTTCCTTTTGTGTGAAGTGTTCAGAAAGTACCAGATGGAGGTGGGTTTTCAGCATACACTAGTAAAGTTTGGTTTTGTTTGGCAAATTTCATAAGTCCATTTCCATACTGCTTTTTGAAAACACAGAACAAAAGAAAAGAGAAATCTCTTGGAAGTTTGTATTCAGAAAGAATTTGATGGCAATTTTGGAAGGAAAGAATTGGAACATCACCACCAGCAATCTTTTGGAGTTAGATGTCCCCTGGGAAAGACCTAAATTTTCTGACCTTGCTTCTGGTTTGGATTGGTTTCTTGTGCTGCTGTTACATGGATCCTTGCTAAGATACATTTCCTTGGGTTGTGCCTCATTTTGGTTGCCTTTTAATGTTTGACTTAGTTTAGACAGCTCTTTTCTTACCTGGTAAAACCGTGCTCCTGATGTCAGCCTGCCATTGACCTTGCTGTATTGATATACCCAATAGATTTCCCAGACTGAGCTTATCTCAGCCATAGAAGGACATACTTTCTGAGTGTGCTGTGGGAGGACTTGGATCTGCAGGATCCATAACTTTCTCATTTTGCCAACATCCAAAAGAAAATGGGAAGAATATAGATCAACTCTTAAGCAAGCATTCTTCCTTGGAGGCCCTATTGGTGATGGAAATAAAATAGGGCATCTGAGGAAAATTGTAAGCTATGACTAGGTTCATTTTGAAGGACTGGGGACCTGGGAGTTCCAGGTTCTAGTCCAAACTCAGTCCTGAAGCTCACTGGGTGTTTCTGGGCCAGTCATTCACTGTCAACTAAACTACCTCACAGGACTGTTGCTTGTGAAATAGAGCTATGTAAGCCACCCAGGGACCCTTGCAAAAGGAAACAAAGTGGGGTATAAATGCAACATAATAATAGCAATGAGAACATAATAAAATCATATCCTTCCTATAGCTTCGCCTGACTTCGGGTAAGAAGCAGCACACTGATTGTTCACTCCACCTTCAAGACAGTTTGCTTGTGACTGCACCATTTTTCTAATGTCTTGAGCAACATCACTATTCCGCTTACTAGGTCCAGGACACACCAGCATCTGGTTTTTGTAAGGCATAATTCTGATCACAGCATGATTAGCTCAGATTTGCTCCAAGCCAAACACATTTTGAAAGCCGTTTTTGTAACTGAGTGCTAACACTCTTTACAAAATGGGCTTTTGAACAAAGAATTCCAAGCATCATCTTTTGTGAGTCTAATCTTAAGAATGTTCTCTTTTTATTTAATGTTACCTTTTCAGAAAAACCTTCCCTTGAGATTTTTTAGATTTCAAAAGACTTCGCTGTTCACTCCACTTTCAGACAATGGATTTATTGGCCAATGTCATGTGCACAAATGCTTTTCTTATGGAAACAGTTTTGGCTAATCTCACATATAAACACACATTTGAAGGAAGACCTCTGTGGGGTCTGGCAATGTTGAATCACTCATCCTATTTACTTGATTTATGCCTTATATAGATCTTCTAGGAAAGCATTTTGGGGCACTTCTCAAAAATATGATGCGATGGTCCATATAGAATAAACTCTTATACAATACAGGGAAATTCCTCAGGGGCTAAGTTGTCCAATTTGTGACCTGTGGTCAAAGGGCTGGATACCAATTTAAGAATGTAATGCTGGATTGTACAGGTTATAACCTCATTTGAATGACATATTGTCCTGGTTTACAGAACGGTTTAATATTACCTAGTACTACTGCTGTAGACAATCAAGTAAGGTACAATTGCATGGTGAAGAAGGGCCAGAAACCTGTAATTTAAAGGGGAAAGCAATTGGTCTTGTAAAGAGCAAGGTGCCCTGAAGGCTAAACTCTTGCCTGTAATGTACAATGTAAATTCATGACTATTTGCACTTTTTGTGTATGAGTTGCCATTGCCCTTGGTTGGCACAGTTTTGGTTGCTGTTTTGATCCACAAGAGCACACATGAGTCAAGTACAATGTCTGAATGACTCAGAAAACCTGTGTCATTGAAGAAAAAAACAATTGCATTTCACAGGGCGAAAAAAAATGATTTCATCAAATAGTTGGATGGATGCTCAAGGGCCAGGCTTCTATTTTGACATGCCACTCCAGCAGTTAGCTTTGATTAAGAAAGAAAGGGAAGAACACCTGCTACCCTGACAGCCTTTTGTGTCTCCTGTGAAAAGAGAGCAGCCTATTATGAGATTCATATTATTTTGCATATAAAAATGAATCCAGGAACATGCACAACCATAGCCCAACTGGGCATTCTCCCTCAGGCAATTATTATTATTATTATTATTATTATTATTATTATTATTATTATTTTTTATTAAAACATTTCTATGCCGCCCCATTCGCCGAAGCCTCGGGGCAGCTCACAACATAAAATAAAATACAAAAATAACAATATAAAAATAACAATATAAAATAAATAACAATATAAAAGAAGTTGCCCTGGCATGTCGGCAGCCAGTGCAGTGAGGGAGGAGCTCCCGCAAACAGCTGCACTCAGCAAGTTCTGCTCTAGTTCCAGCGTCCAGACGAGCCCTCAGGGCGGCAGCACCGCCCTGGTGGATGAATTCGGAATGCCCCCCCCCCCC